>NW_027171960.1:347500-360000 GCF_036898095.1 Palaemon carinicauda
ATATATATATATATATATATTATTACTATCCAAGCTACAACCCTAATTGGAAAAGCAAGATGCTATAAGCCCAGGGGCTCCAATAGGGAAAAATAGTCCAGTGAGGAAAGGAAATAAGGAAATAAATAAAAGAAGAGAACAAATTAACAATAAATCATTCTAAAGAAAGTAATGTCAAAAGAGATATGTCATATATATATATATATATATATATATATATATATATATATATATATATTAAATTACTGTCTCATTGCTGTCTAGAAATTATTATTATTATTATTATTATCATTATTATTATTATTATTATTATTATTAGTATTATCAATTGCCAAGCTACCACCCTAGCTTCTAAGCCCATGGGCTTCAACAGGGAAAATAGCCCAGTGAGGAACGGAAACAATGAAAAATAGAATATATTAACAATAACATTAAAATAAATATCTCCTTTATAAACTATAAAAACTTTAACAAAACAAGAGGAAGCGAAATAAGACATAATAATGTGCCCGAGTGTATCCTCAACTCTACTCCAAGACAGTGGAAGACCATGGTACAGAGGCTATGGCACTACCCATGACTAAAGAACAATGGTTTGATTTTGCAGTGTCCTTCTCCTAGAAGAGCTGCTTACCATAGCTAAAGAGTCTCTTCTACCCTTACCAAGAGGAAAGTGGCCACTGAACAATTAAAGTGCAGTAGTTAACCCCTTGGGTGAAAGAAGAATTGCGAGGTGATCTCAGTGTTGTCAGATGTATGAGGACAGAGGAGAATCTTTGAAGATTAGGCCAGCCTATTCGGTATATGTGTAGGCAAGGATAAAGTGAACAGTGACCAGAGAGAAGGATATGTTCAAGGTATTATGTTTGCACGCACACACGCACGCACACACATTTACCATGACAATGTGTCCCTTGCAACGGACTGTAGGAGTTATTACTATCCCATTCCACTAGATTAACTGCAAGAAAAAATAATGATCTTCTAAGGTGATTATGTCAAAATTATTCAAACAATAGAGAAAACCTACATAGAAAACAATGGCGTAGTCCTAGTTTTACATATCAAATTCATTTATTTTATCCTAACGCAAAATAGACGTATGTCCTAACTTCAACATTGCATAAGCAGTTATCACTATAATTGTTTTACGGTTATAGGCATGGAATAGGCATCTGAAAATCAATTCACTTAGGCCTGCACTAAAATAGGGCATAAATTTCTCAAATAAAGTTAAGATCAACAAAAATAAATCTAAATTTCAAAAACGAAGCCGATGCCAAATCAAATCGAACGTTTAGACTTTGACAAGAGAAGGCTTATGACGTTTTGTTCGTATGTGCCGTCGTTCTAATTCTCCCGTACTCTCATATATATATATATATATATATATATATATATATATATATATATATATATATATATATATATATATATATATATATAGCAAAGATTCTTCCGTAAAAAGACGTGTATGCTATTGTAGAAAAGCAACGGAAATAATCACCCTCACTGTTAGTCCTGGGCTGAGGGGGCTCACCTTGCACCCCGCCTCCTTAAAATTGACATAAGTGCAATTAGGTTGTAGCATTTGATCCATATTCTAATTCTTTAATGTTCCCATTGAAAAAATAGGGACTCACACTCCTCGGCCACTTTATTTGATGACATCATCGAATTTTGCAGCTGCCAATTTTGGGGTAGGGGAAACCTACTTAGACATAACTCCGGACTGAATGGTCAGAGAAAAATAAATGACATATCAAAATGTATTTTTTTGAGCCTCTCTAACAGATGAAATAGACAATTTGCAATTATGTTTAATGATTAGGTCACCAGAGGTCAACAGGTCACCAATTTTGGGGTCAAGTGAAAATTTTAGGCACCTCCATAAATGAAACCCGAGGACCAGCCAGACCAATATCTGATGACTTTTTCTGCCTTATTTCATCTCTAGAGACCTCAAGAAATAGAATGATACCCATTAAGTGTACTTATTAGTCAAATCATGAAAATGAGATGTTATTTAAAAAGGTCAATTTTCAAATTTGTCGTTTTTTTGCCTCAAAATCGTAAAAACTGATAAAGCTCTTAACTCTTTTTTTATAGAGGGGCTACGGAAATCATTTTGGTGTGTTTTCCCAGGTTTTGGGGGTCAGAGAATAAAAAAAAAAAAAAAGCATTCTCAACACTGACAACTAATTACATCATGCTGAAATTCAAGATGGCCGCCACTCTGGACGCCGTGATTTTAACTTGGCTATGAATCCTCCATGAAAGCAGCAAGAGAGATAGTATTCGTGTCCTCACCCAGGTTCATGAGATCACAGCATCCAATAAAGGCAGTCTCAACAAGTCTGTCAGTAAATTTGGGGAAAGTCATCTGAATCAACAACAGAAATGCTTTATTTGAAGGTTACGACAATCATGAATGAAATACAATAAAACTGTACATGAATGTACAATATACTCATATGATGCAAGACCTCATTGGGAAAATTCCCACTGTGTTGCTTTGGACTACAGAAAAAAGTCAACCTATGCAAGGTATAAAGTTTGATAGTCTACTTGGGTACCTTTGGGTCTACTTTTAATTAATGGAAAGGTAATTATTGGAAATATCTTGTGATACAAGGGAGGTCCTTGGTCCTACGACCCTGAAATCTACCATCTTGTTACTTGAAACTTTCTTAGTCCAAGTCAGACCCACTATCATCACTTTCATAGTCATCATCAATATTTCCATCATTTTCATTGTTTTCATCAAGGTTTTCATCATCAGATATCATCGTCCATCGTCTCAAGTATATCAGCCATACCTGTAGGAAGTGCAGTTCCCTTGAACCAACAGGGATCTAGATTTCCATCCTTCATTATCCAACCATGATCCACAGCTGGATGAGGGACCTCAAGTTTGGGATAATGGGCACGCTTCCATATCGCAACCTGATAGTTCACCTCTTGATATGCTCATTTAGACACTCTTGGTGGCTGAAGAGATGAAAGATCAACATTCTTCTTTGAATCCAGCGACTGCACTTTAACTCGAGCGTTTGGTATCGAAGCTGGTCAACCTCCTTTGTCCTAATTTTGGCAGATTACATGGTGCAGGTGAAATCTTCAAGAGCAAGGAATATTCCATCGATTACCTCCCATGACTCCCCTGGGCAACTGAAGACTTTTTGGTACTTTGGGCATTTCTGTAGAATTCGCAGCGGTTGTCAACTTGATAATTCCCTTAAAGGCACTGGTCATATCGCATCTACTGAATGCATGCAGACCCAGGAAAGCGGCACAGTAAGTTGGTGTGAACCCTTTCGATAGTTCTGTGACATCTATCAGTCGCCTTCTATTCCCAGTGCCAGTATCAAAAAGGAGTTGCACACCTAAGTTTGGAGCATAATACAGAAGTATGAAGAATATGTCACTGTCTGGACTTGGAACCCGAAGAAATTTATATCCTTCATCCTTGGCATAGGGGGAAGGGAGTGAGAAGGGGGGAGGGAAGGAAAGGAAGGGAATGAGAAGGGAGAGGAAAGGAGGGGGAAGGGAGTGAGAAGGGGGGAGGAGAAGAGGGAGAAGGGAGTGAGAATGAAGAGAAAAGGAGGGAGAAGGGAGTGGAAAGGAGGAAGGAAAGGAGGGGAAGGGAGTGAGAAGGGGGGGAAAGGTTGGGGAAGGGAGTGGGAAGGGGGGAAAGAAGGGGGAAGGAAGTGGAAAAGAGGGAGGAAATGAGGGGGAAGGGAGGGGGGAAAGGAGGGGAGAGAGATTGAGAAGGAGGGAAAAAAGAGGGGAAGGGAGCAAGAAGGGGGAGCATAGGAGGGAAAAGGGAGTGAAAAGGTGAAGGATAGGAGGAAGAAAGGAGTGAGATGAGGGGGAGGAAAGGAGGGGGAAGGGAGTGAGAAGGGCGAGGAAAGGAGAGTGAAGGGATTGGGAAGGCGGGGGGAAAGGAGGAGGAAGGGAGTAAGAAGGAGGGAGGAAACCAGGGGGAAGGGAATGAGAAGGGAGGAGAAAGGGACTGAGAAGGAGGGAGGAAAAGAGGGGGTAGGGAGTGGGAAAGAGGGAGGGAAGGAGGGGGAAGGGAGTGAGAAGGGGGAAGGAAAGAAGGGGGAAGGGAACGGGAAGGAGAGAGGAAAGGAGTGGGAAGAGCGTGGGAAGGGGGAAGGAAAAGAAGGGCGGGGGGGGGGGGGGACTGAGAAGGAGGGAGGAAAGGAGGGGGAAGGTAGTGAGAAAGGAGGAAGAAGGGAGTGAGAGGGTAGGATGAAAAGAGGGGGAAGGGAGTGAGAAGGGGGAGGAAAGGAGGGTAAGGGAGTGGGAAGGGGGGAGGAGAGGAGGAGGAAGGGAGTGAGAAGGAGGGAGGATAGAAGGGGGAAGGGTCCCTCTGGGAGTATCAGAGGATACCCATAATTCTTCCGGAATCGCCGGAGGTGCTTCCATCATTCAATTTGGCTTAGCTTATTACGAGAAAAATACAGAAGACTAAAGTCTCCAATCCCTTAAAGACATCGATCCACTGAGACTGACTTTTGAGCCTCCGGAGACTCTTAGTTCTTCACACACTGTCTCAAAGATATTTTCATAAAACTGCAGCGAAGACTTCTTTAACCCTGAAGAAGAAGAATCCCAATTCGTAAAGACTTGAGCGATCTTGAAAACGTGATATTCGTTTGAAGACTTTGGAGACAATGTGTGACTTTGGAGAGGACTAAAAGTATCTGAAGCCTTAAATGGGAGTTTCGTTTGAGCTTAAAGTCTTCAAAGAATCTGGGAAGGAAGAGGAAAGATCTGTCTTTTTCTGAATATCAAACTGAATCAAAATGGACAATGAAAGCACCTCCGGCGATTCCGGAGGAATCAAGGGTTTTCGGTTCATCCAAGACGCCCACCTTTGGTGCCTCCCGGAAGAGTCCAAAGACCCATTTCCACTAAGAGGGCCGATCGCTGGGGTTCTCTCTGGAGAGCTAAAAAACTGTTTTGTCAGGGTTTTTTTTTTGTTTGTTTGCGGAGTATCAGAAAGAATTCATCTGTTCAGCAAATGAAGATTTACTTACGACGTTTTACTGATATTGAACATATTTCATTATCATCGAATGTTTTATTTTATACTAATCTATTTCTACAGTATTCATATATATATATACATATATATATATATATTTTTGGGCTCAAGCCATGTCGTCCTGATGGAAGTTCCTATAGGGTAGCTACCTAGGGTATATTACAACTACGGCGATATTCCCAGAGAATTTACCTTAAGGTACCAGAATTCTAACTCCTGGAGCGAGTATCCCTCGTGAAAGGGATATCGCGATATATCAGAGGACGTATTCTTGACACGCCACATGGCAATCTGCATCCTGGACAGAGATTTCGTCTCGTAGGAGGCGATTGGCAAGAAACGAATTCGGGAAAGAAAAAGGGGAGCCGCTCCCAAGGCTTCCCTATCCTCCGATTCGTATGCGTGCCTGGCGCCAATCCTGGCGCCATCTGTATTCCTTTTTGCGTAGCTTAACAACTCGGTGTTTTTTCCTGTGTTTCTCGCAAATCTTGGATTTATTCTACTTTTCATGGCTTCTTCGTCTTCGTCGGCCTCTGATAAGTTGAGTATAATGTCTTTTATGTATAAATGTAGGCTCTTGGTAAATTTTTGAGTGATTAGTAGGATTAATCTTTGATACAAGAGCCGTAGCCTGCCGGAGGCGTCCTGGACGCTGTCGCTCGCTAGGTATAAGTTTAGTTAGTCAGAGCGACATTCCCGTTGTTTTGCTTTAATAAATTTTAGCTATTTAGCATTACATAGGATTTCCTTTCGTGCTTAGTATTATTTTGGCGAAGTATTCGCCATTCTGGCTTACGCTAGGCCATGTAGCCTAGTCGTTTGGTCCTAGTACTTCATGCATGATTTTGGTTTTTCCGAGTGTAATAAAAATTTTATTGAAGCTTTAGGCTATGTTTTATACATTTAAGACTGTGTGGAATATTTCCAAGATAGTATACGAGTGAGTTTCGGTGATTTAGGTAATCGATTCTCTTGGTGCCTAGGCTAAGTTGCTTATGGAGCCTTAGTATACTTTATCATACTCCCCGGTTGCTTTCTTTTCTTCGGAGAAGGTATGCAATCCCTTTCCCTCTGTTTAAGCCTTGGGCTTATCCCTAAGTGGTTTTTTCCGAATTTATTTTCGATAAAACTATACTGGGGTGTTACTGTACCTTCCTGTTCCTGTAGTATGGTTCAAAGAGGGACAGAACAACAGAGTTTTTTAGTCGGAGTCTGTGTTTGTCTGGCTTGGGGCAGAGTCTCCCTCGCTGGCCTGACACAGACAAAAGGGGGCTTAGCCTCCTTAGGTCACTACCGAAGGTTTCTGTGGATATGATTCCTTCTTTTGTGATCTACCAGACTAGTCCTTGTTGCTGTTCTCGGGGGAGGATAAGTTTCTTTCCCTGGGAGTAGCAACACCTTCCTTGCTTTGGTGCTCTGGGAGCTGGCAAGTATTGCTGGCCTTCCCCCTTAGATCTCCCTTAGGCTAAGATAAGTTTCTTGGCTGCGGGTGATCTGTCACTAAAGCAAGGTTGGTAGGACCCTCTTGTCCCTTCCCCCTCTTTCTCCGTAATGGCCTAGCCATTACAGTACTGTACGTCGTTCTACATCTGGACCTAGTATAGGTTAGGATGTGGAATTGACTCAGCCCCTTGCCGACCGGCAGAGCTGCCGGCCGGCAAGGGTCTTATATTTTTGAGTGCTGCCCGGACCTCTCTTGGTCCCTCATCCATGCCTGCCTTTAGAGCCAGACGGCATTGGTCAGGAAGCCTGAATTAGATTCTCCCCTTCCTTATATGCACTCTTTTGGATTGCCGGGCTTGGAGGTTGTGTACACTCTTATCCCGGCATCCATTCTATTTTTCTTCTAGTGCTGTACCCGACCCGGCTGCCGGCCTATGAGGCCGGCAGCCGGGCAGATGTAGTCCTCTGGTTCTTTTGCTGCCGGCTGGCATCGGTCTTGTACCTTTGCCGGCCGGCTTATGTCAGCCCTTGTCTGCCGGTCACCAAGAGTGCGGCCGGCAGCTGGGTACTACCTTGTGTAGTTGCCGGCCGACATTGGCTGTTGCCGGCCGGCAGTTGCTGCTGACCGGCACATGCATTTGAACCAGAGTGCTGCCGCCTTATAGCTGTTAAGTAGTATACTTTAAAGCTAGTTATGGTGTGTGCCGGCCGGCAAGCGCCGGCCGGCACGTATCCCCCTATACTGTACTAGTATTCTTCAGTATAACATATACAGTAAGAAGAAAACTATGGTAAGGGTTTTGGTACAGCACTGTGTGTTCTAACATTTTTGTGTTTTCTTGCACAGTCCTTTGCTGTTGCCCTACAGATAGGAAAGTGAGTTCTTTCCTGTCTATTATCCAGGTTTTTAAAATCATTGCTTAGGTGTGAGCTCCACCTGTTTCCTCTGGAAACTTTGCATTGGTTACTCTAGAAGAGATTAACCATTTGATTTTATTATCTGGAAGGCTGCAGCAATGGGTTGTGAGGGAAACACAAGTGTGTGTCTTTCCTTTCTGAATTGTTATGCTATACTATGCATATCCAGTGATACATAGTTCACTTGATACTCATGGAAATTTCTTCTCTTTACAGAAGGACACTCCGAAGTGCGGAAGTGCTTTCTGCAACGTCCGCAGCAAGAACCTCTGCGGACATGAGTTTTGTAGGAGACACGCAGCATACGCTGTCTCCAAGGATGATCTCCGGTATTGGGACCCTCAGGTATGTACTGTGTGCACTAACCTGATTACTGAGACCTTTGATTCCCCTAGGACGGAGGAATCAAGGGATATAGCTAGGAAGAAGCTTCGTACCTGGGTAAGGGGCTTCCAAAAGAACAGTTCTGGCCCTTATCTTCCAAGTGAGAAGATGAGGGCGTATCTTTTCCCTAAGGCATCAGCTGATGCAGTGATTCCCCAGCCTCAAGAGGAAATCCCCTAAGTTCAGATCCAGGTGGATGCTGAAGTCGCGGTAGCGATGCAAGACATCCAGTTAGATGACAGGATGTCTGATGTGGACGAGTGTCTGGAGGAAGACCTCCTGGCAGAAGCCCAGGATGAAGTTCAAGCCCCAGACGTTGTAGAGGTAGACGTCGACGAGGTGTCGGCTACTCCGGTTCAGATTCCGGAGCCTATTCCCTCAACATCGGCCGGTCTCCCAGTAGAGCTGGGACAGGCCTTCTCTTCTATTGTTGGAATGATCCAACAAATGCAGAAGGAGAATCAGGAGAAGGCGGCTGCAATGGAACTGCGAATGCAGTGCCTTGCAGAATCACATGGGCCCCAGAAAAAGCTCAATGTGAAAGACCTTCCCTTGTGCTCAGATGCTAACCCATGGAGGTATGCTGAGCACATGCCGATGACGACTGGAAAGATCGTCTTCTCGGATAAGCTGGACTCAGTTCCCCTGGAGGAGGTGGAATTCTGGCCCTGCAAGGCATCATATCCGGACTGTTATGTCCGGATGAGGAAGGAACCAGCTTCAAAGGAGGAGACAGAGCCGAAGGAGGTCATAGTGATGGACCATGCTAAGGCTCAAGCTCTACTTTCATCCTCGATGAAAGAGAGGGGCTTCTCTAACTCAAAGGTAGCCGCATTGAACAGGAAGCTCCCTTCCTTTGTGTCCTCGCCTACTAGAGCCTTCCCCTTTTTACAGAAAAGGTCTTCTGGCTGTACTAAAAGCAGTCGAGGCCGGCAAGCCTTGCCCCTCCCTAGAGGAGTGTAAACCCTTGTCGCTGGCCCTGCCTATGGACCACAAAGACTGGAAGGACGTCCATCTTACGTTCTCAGTTGGAAAGTTGGAGGCTGATATTGCCGGACGTCAGTTCGGCGAGGTCCTCCCTAAGCTGTCTGACTTTCTTTTGCGAAGAGAGTTCGATACAAAAGAAAGACTGGCTGCCCCAATGTCTCTTCAGACTACTCTCGAGACGATGGCAAGTGACCCCAAGGTCCATGAAATGTTCATGGTAGTGGCCAAGACTCATCTGGCCACAGTGACGAAGGACCTTTATGGCTTCGTCAAGGCAAGGAGAGCTTGTAGGGAGTTCGTGTTTACCTCGGCTACGGTGAGGCAAGAGCCAAGGAAACTAATCTCCTCCAACATTTGGGGAAAAGACCTTTTCCCTACCGACTTGGTCAAAGAAGTTGTTGATAAGGCCGCCTTGGAGAATAGAAACCTTCTCCAGAAGTGGGGCCTGGCTATCAAAAGAAAGTCTTCCCCGAATAAGGGTCCTCAACCAAAGAGGAAGACTATGAGGACTAGGCTACCGTCTCGGCCAGCCAACCCTGTTAGACAGCAACAGCAACTGCAATTGCCATTGCCCTCAGTGCCCCAGATCGTGGCACAAACCCCGACCACTTTTCAGTGGGTACCCCAGGCCGTGTCGACACAGTCCACGGCATTCACCCCAGCGTTCGAAGGGCAGTCTACTTCCTTTCGAGCAAAGCCTAGAGGAGCAGCCAGAGGCTCGTCTAGACGCCCCTCAAGGGGAAGGGGATTCAGGGGTGGTCGTGGTCAGGAAGGCAAGACCTCAGGACGGCAGTCCAAGTGAGGTGATACCGGTAGGAGGGAGACTTCTGAAATTTCGGGATCGGTGGACCTTCGATCCCTGGGCCCACAGCCTACTCAAGAATGGACTGGGCGGGAGCTGGTACAGCACTCCACCCCCGTGCCTTCGGTTTTTCCAACACTCCACCCCCGTTATGGAGGAGTACGTTCAAGAACTGTTGGAGATCAATTTCTAAGGGAGGCTGTTTTGTGTTCCCAAGAAAGACTCGGAAAAGCTCAGAGTCATTCTGGACTTGTCGCCACTAAACAAGTTCATAGTGAATTGCAAATTCAAAATGCTAACACTGCAACACATAAGGACCTTACTGCCCAAGAGGGCATATTCCGTCTCTATAGACTTGTCAGACGCCTATTGGCACATTCCAATTAGCCATCGACTCTCCCCCTACCTAGGGTTCAGGCTACAACGAAGATTATACGCCTTCGGAGCCATGCCATTCGGGCTAAACATAGCCCCAAGGATTTTTACGAAGCTTGCGAGCGTAGCTCTCAAACAATTACGCCTAAAGGGAATTCAGGTAGTAGCCTACCTGGACGACTGGTTGGTGTGGGCAGCATCCGAGACAGAATGCTTGCAAGCTTCCAGTCAAGTGATCCAGTTCCTAGAGTACCTAGGCTTCAAGATCAACAGAAAAAAGTCTCGACTTTCTCCATCTCAAAAGTTCCAGTGGCTGGGAATCCACTGGGACCTTTTGTCACACCGTTTCTCCATCCCGGCGAAGAAAAGGAAGGAGATAGCGGGTTCTGTCAAGAGACTTCTAGATTCCGAAAGGATATCAAGACGCGAGCAGGAGAGGGTACTGCGCTCTCTCCAGTTTGCTTCGGTGACAGACCCAGTGCTAAGAGCACAGCTAAAGGATGCAATCGGAGTTTGGAGAAGTTATGCATCAAACGCGCGAAGAGATCTGAGAAGACCAGCCGCTTCGGCTAAGTACTCTTCTCAGGCCTTGGTCCCAAGCCAGACATCTAAAGAAGTCGGTTCTTCTTCAGCCACCTCCCCCGTCGGTGACGATTCACTCAGACGCCTCGAAGGAGGGATGGGGAGGTCACTCTCATCGGAAAAAAGTCCAGGGGACTTGGTCCAAGCTATTCAAGACCTTTCACATAAAACTTTCTAGAAGCTAGGGCAGTGCTCCTTACCTTAAAGAAAGTCTCCCCGCGTCACTCGATCCACATAAGGCTGGTGATGGACAGCGAGGTAGTTGTGAGATACTTGAATCGACAAGGATCGAGGTCACCACCTCTCAACCAGGTGATGTTGGCCATCTTCCGATTGGCGGAAAAGAAGAAGTGGTACATGTCGGCAGTTCACCTTCAAGGAGTCCGCAATGTGACAGCGGACGCTCTATCCAGGTTCACACCGATTGAGTCGGAATGGTCCTTGGACGCAGGATCATTCTCCTTCATTCTGAATCAGTCCCAGAACTGCAGATAGACCTCTTTGCGACGAAAGACAACAAGAAGTTGCCCCTGTACGTGCCCCGTACGAGGACCCCTTAGCGGAAGCAGTGGACGCGATGTCCCTCGACTGGAACAGATGGTCCAAGATTTATCTGTTCCCTCCTCACAACCTTCTGTTGAGGGTCCTCAACAAACTGAGATCCTTCAAGGGGTAACGGCAATAGTGGCCCACAAGTGGCCGAACAGCGTGTGGTTCCCCCTGGCATTGGAACTGTAGCTGAAGTTTGTACCGCTACCAGATCCAGTTCTGACCCAGCGAGTCCAGAAGTCAACTGTCTGCGCTTCATTACAGAAAACCCGGACCCTGCAGCTCATGATTTTCTCTCCCTAGCGGTGAGAAAGCGTTTCGGGATTTCGAAAGCCAGCATAGACTTCCTTGAGGAATATAAGTGCAAATCTACTAGAAGGCAATATGAGTCATCTTGGAGAAAATGGGTGGCCTTTTGTCAAGGCGAAGAATCCGCAGGAGATCTTGACAGACTTCTGCTTATCTTTCTTCTCCACCTCCATGGTCAAGGATTGGCAGCTAACACGATTTCAGCGAGTAAGTCTGCTTTGACAAGACCCATTCTATATGCCTTCCAGGTCGACCTAGGTAACGAGATCTTTAATAAAGTCCCGAAAGCCTGTGCTAGGCTCAGACCTTCAGCACCTCCAAAGCCCATTTCATGGTCTTTAGACAAGTTCTTCATTTCGCTTCTCTGTTGAGCAATGAAGAGTGTGCGTTAAAGGATTTGACACAAAAAGTTATTTTCCTATTTTGCACTCGCGTCCGGGGCCAGGGTTAGTGAGATTGTAGCCCTCTCGAGAGAGGCAGGTCGTGTTCAGTTCCTGGATGGGGGAGAACTGAACCTGTTTCCGGATCCTACGTTTCTCGCCAAGAATGAGTTACCCACCAACAGGTGGGGTCCCTGGAGAATCTGCCCTCTGAAAGAAGATGCATCTCTATGTCCAGTAGAATGCCTAAAGGTCTATCTTCATAGAACTTCAGACTTCAAGGGTGGTCAACTATTCAGGGGAGAAACATCAGGCTCAAATTTATCTCTGAATCAACTCAGAGCGAAAATCACATATTTTATTCGCAGAGCGGATCCTGGCAATACACCCGCAGGTCACGATCCGAGGAAAGTTGCCTCATCCTTAAATTTCTTTAATTGTATGGATTTTGAACATCTCCGTTCATACACTGGCTGGAAGTCTTCCAGAGTGTTCTTTCGCCACTATGCGAAGCAAGTAGAGGAACTAAAGAGATCTGTGGTAGCAGTGGGTCGCGGTGTTAACCCTACTGTTTAACTCTGCGAGGAACAGTGGTCTTAATTGGGACGATTAATTCCAGGGTGAGTGTGTAGTTACATACTGTACTACAAACTAAGTGAGGGCACTGTGTTGCCCATGTAGACTGTTCCATTTCCGAAGGTGAACCTAGCATAAG
>NW_027171960.1:365000-412055 GCF_036898095.1 Palaemon carinicauda
CATCCCTAGCTGGTAAAGCAGGATGCTGTTAAGCCCAAGGGCTCCATTATGGAAAAATTATCCCAGCGAGGAATGGAAATAAATAAACTACAAGAGAAGTAAAGAACAATCAAATTAAAACATTTTACTATTTAAATTAGAATGGTAGAGAAATAAAATTGAAAATTATATTAAAGATTTTATAAAAAATAATGAAAGGAAACAACACAATAGGATGTAATAATGATCGTAGTACGATCATCTAGAGCCGGGGTTCTTAACCTTCGGATGATTCCAGACCCCCAAAAGGATTGTCCAATATGGTGCCCTACCCCCTTCACTTGACTCTTGAAATAATTATTACCAATCCTATTATTTGCCAGTGTGTCATCCAAATATGTCAATACCTTGAATATCCTGTACTTTAGATATGGATTGCGAGGAATAGAACATGAAAAAATCATAAGCATTGATAATTCTTTTGCATTTCTAGTGAAAGCAAAATTAAAGTTACAGTCCATTTTTATTACACAAAAGAAGAAAGAAAACATAAATGTACAAGTTTTTTTTCCAAATTGACAACATAAAACATACTTTTACAAGCCTAGTGAGATATTTGCTGTTGTTTTCCGGCAATCAAAGCATCGAATCGTGGTACAGTTGCTGACAAAGCTACTCGGATGTCATCTGACACATCAAGTCTATTTTTACGTTCATTTCAGATTGTCAGATTTTAACTACATACAGGCATAACTACAGTGAACAAGAACATAAGCATAACTACAAAAAATAACCTGTGAACAATAATAAGTACAAAATAGAAGAAAATAACGAGAGATACTAAAAAATACCGGATTACCAGAGATCGAGTCCCATACCCCCAGCATTTGGGGCCCATACCCCCAAGGGGTATGGATACCCCCGGTTAAGAACCCCTGATCTAGAGCATAGGATGGCCTCTTGTAGGATTCAGGAAGCCCCTATTTGGTTGCTCCTAAAAGGCATAGGATTTTCTCTGTACGGCACGGGGATAGGATGATGATGGAAAAGGGGGGGGGGGGGGGGGTGTAGGTCTTCATCCCTCTAGGAAATAGAGTTCCTTATGCAAATTCACTCGCACACGCATAAAAGGCGTCGAGAGATAAATATTCTATTTTTCCCCATTTTTATGTAGACAAGAAAACGTATTTCATCCTATAAGGTAAAAATATATATTTGAAATTCCAATTTGTTTTTTATAGTGACTCAAATTTCATAGCGGCCGGGAAAATATATGTACGTGTCCTTTTGTCATTATCTTTTGGAAGAATGTACCGTTGGTTCATTTGCAATTGTAAAAGGACGAATGAACAAAATAGCTCATATATATTCATATATATATATATATATATATATATATATATATATATATATATATATATATATATATGTGTGTGTGTGTGTGTGTGTGTGTAACTCATATACATATATACATTTTACATATATATATATATATATATATATATATATATATATATATATATATATATATATATATATATATACCTCTGCTCTTTGCGTCAATAGGCGTAGAAGGAAATGATGAAGATATATAAACGTAGAAACATTTTGATTAACTTTGTTTCCTGTTCGGCACAATTTATATATTTTCAAATAGTAGCATGTAAACGTTGTTGTGGCTTTTTGTGCAGAGATATGGTAGTTATTTTAGCATTGTGTGTGAGTTGTAGCCGTTTTAGAGGCTGTGCACTAAATGCTAATTGTGGTGTAGCCAGTAAGTTTACCCTTCTAGAAGAAGCCTTCTGAACGTTGTAAATACTGTGCATTAAGTGCTTGAGGTTTTGCAGCTTGTGATAGCCTTCTTTGATTATTATTTTACAACTTTTGAATTGTTTTGATCATTTTATAAGAGAATATCATCATTACCATCATCACTATCATCATCACTTTTGTTGTGCCGCAACCAATGATCTTAAGACCAGTTTCCATTTGCTAGATTTCCAAACATTATTTCCCACTTCCCTTTGTGTGGTTCTTATCATCTTATCTCTCTCTCTCTCTCTCTCTCTCTCTCTCTCTCTCTCTCTCTCTCTCTCTCTCTCTCTCAATATTCCACTCACGGTAATCAATTAGAATTATTGATTGAATTATATGGTCAAATTATTGCCATTAAATAAAAAGCTTCCTGATAAGAAATAACGTTTCATATCATCCTACATTCATTAGAGCACTACATGAATAACCTCGTTCCTTTAAAAAGTAGTTAACATTATTATTATTATTATTATTATTATTATTATTATTATTATTATTATTATTATTATTATTATTATTAGGCCAAGTTACAACAGTCATTACTCCAAATGAAATAAATGAAACATTGTTTATAGTACCAACGAAGCAAAACGTTCGACAACCAGTTGAGTCACTAATATGAAAAGCGTGAGTAATATGGCAGTCTTATTCCCCTACAAGTAACCTCTGCTCCGATTAATACTCCCAGATTATGTTGACTGAACCTGAACAATACCGTTGCTCGAGGCATTGATCAATGTTGTGGTTCAGATGGCCGGGGCAGCACCAGCCACCCGTTGAGACAGTGCTGCTAGAGTCATTTTGGGTCCTATGAATGGCCAAACATTACTACATTGAATGCTGCTCTCTGGTTACAGCTCATTTTCCCTTTGCCTACACAGACACCGAATGGACTGGCCTATTCTTCACATATTCCTCATACTTTACTTTGATGGCTGCTTTTCCGGTGTAAAGGTTTCAAGCTACCCCCAGTTTCAAGCTACCCCCCCCCCTCCGGTAACTTTAAACCGGTTTCAGATTACCGGTGAGGTACTTTGAAACCGGTTTCAAGCTAACACCCCCCCCCCCCCTGTTTTCAAGTTACCCCCACATCGAAATAGAAAATAATTCATATGAGAGTGCACATATGCATCATGCATTTATTGCCGACTTCGCAGCAGTAGAAAAAAAAAGTTTATTTTCGTATTTAGGAAAAAAGAATTGTTCTCTTTTATCATCTCAAATAGATTCCATTCATGTGCTTCAGTTGTACGAGCTTCAAACGGCAATATGCTTGGAGAAATTGACACAAAAATCCACGAGATGTGTACTTTGTTGCCAAATTCCTTCAAATTTACGAAGAAGTTTGAGATGTACCTAAAGACAAAAACACACATGCTATATTTCCGACATTGTGTTTCGGAAATAAAGAGAAAATGTTGCCATTTGATGGTTATAGTGAATGCAATTTCTTGAAGTGTTATACTTTAATTCTATAAAAACAACTTCAAATTGCTATAGTCTTGTAACATCATTCAGTCGTACTATAAAGAAACGCGACACAAAATTGCCACTTTTCCAATATAGTTTCTCAGGTCAGCGATGGACATTCAGTAATCGGCTTTTCGCTGCACACCCAGATGTAGAGGAGAGAGAGAGAGAGAGAGAGAGAGAGAGAGAGAGAGAGAGAGAGAGAGAGAGAGAGAGAGAGAGAATTAAAAATGTCTCAAAGATTCTAGTAAACGAAGGGAGATACAGAAAAAGCATCATAAACTTTTCGTCAGCCAGGCTGGAAGATCATCCATCCCCCACAGAGCAACAGTATAGGGATACAGTACTTAGTGGTCAAGCACGAGAGATTGTTTATAATGTTGAGAAATATTTTGCTTAAGAAAAAAACAGAAAGGAGGTCCTATTACTGATGTTTATAAAGCAATTTTTAGCATAGCAAAAGCAACCAATTTAAGCAAAACTCCTATCACAGTCAAATTAATAGTACCGTAATTTTGAACAATGGTTCCGTAAGCAGTTGCTACTGAATACATCCCCATCTTCCATAATTGTAATGGTAACGCATCTTATCATAAAGAGAAATAAGATAAAATTACAACAGCATCAAACAACAAGACACAAATAAGATTATGGCACATCAAAAAAGCGTAACACCAAGAGACAATATGTTAAAATGTCAACTATTCGAAATGTTCAAGGAATACTCCTGAAGTATAGATAAGGCCTACGTGATTGGTAAAATTGTGGTTGAAATGGTCACAGGGTCATTCGTCTTCCTCCAAACTATTGCTAATACAATCCGATTGAACATATTTGGGCACAAGTGAAGACCTATGTAGCAAAAGAAAAAGAAAAAAAAAATGGTAGATTTAAAGGTAGTCCTACTTAAAAAAAAAAATCACGTATTCGGAGACAAAAGAAAATTGAGTGAATGGCGTAAAACACCTAGCCGGAAAAATACAGGAGGACGATGCAAAGCAAGATGTGGTAATCGAGAAATATATTGATTCTTTAGTAAAAATTATTGAGTCCTCTGATGAGGAATCTTCTTTAAAAATGATATGTTGTCATCCATATCAACAAAGAAGTTCTGGTGTATATCGAAAGACTAATTTCAAAATAAAAGTTAGATGTATGAAATTCTTTGCATTTTCCTGTATTATTATTATTATTATTATTATTATTATTATTATTATTATTATTATTATTATTAACTAGCCAAGGTGCAACCCTACTGAGAAGGGAAACAAATAAGGAGAGAGAGATAAAGGAAAGATATAAAGTTAGAATACAAAGATAGCAAGAAGGCAAATGGTTATTGTATCTTTAAAGAAATGTTAAAAACAAACGGATAACAAGAATATATAGTGAGCATGTTGACTTGCCAACAAAAATAATAAAATAACTATTGTAAGATACAATATGACAAAAAAAAAATAAAATGGATGTGGGCTTTAAGATTTTTTTTTTTTTTTAATAGGTGTTCGATTCCCAAAGGAGATTACTACAAGAATTTAGTGAGGTGAGAAGGTATGCTACGAAGTCAAATATATAGCACCGCGTGTTTTTGTCTTTAGATCCACTTCAACCTTCGTAAATCTAACAGAGTACAGTCTTCTAAGATTGGCTTTTTCGTTTTCTGAAGCCCCTTTTGGGTAGTAAAGGCTACTTGGCGTTCACTACCTAGTCACAGATGATATCGAGGTTGTCCGATTTCCATTCAGCAGCCATACTGACGAGTTTTTGGACAAGCGATGATGTGATCGGGTTAACCTGGGTTTATATACATCCCAAAATACCAGAGATCAATGGCTTACTACCGCCTACAAAATAATCAAATAAAAAAAAAGGGGGTGGGGGGTGATTTGCGGCCCAAGGACGAGAAATGGTCATCGTAACTATCGTCCTCTTTGTGGTCATCCCGATGAATTAAGGAACGCTACAATTATGTGCAATAGTATTATACATCATGCAAAAAAAATTAGATATTAACAAAATGATTACAATCATTTTAGACGGCTAAAAGCATTTTAACATCTTTTTGTCATATTACAAAAATAGAACGTTGGAAAATTCCTTTCACATCATTTATAGCAAATATATCTTTCTTAACATCGACTGTCTCTGTTTTCAAGAAATCAAAGGTAATAACATTATCATACAATGTTTCTATATTTCCCGGTGACAAATTGTAACAGTCTTACATACTCTTACACATAAACAAAAATGAAATGAGGGATTTTAAATATGTTATACGGCATACCACACCCACACACACACACACACACACACACACACATATATATATATATATATATATATATATATATATATATATATACACACATATCCACTGTACACATATGTGTGCACGTGTGTTGGGTTTGAATGTACAAATGCATACACATTATACACAAATACGCACACATACACACCCATAATTTTATATATATATATATATATATATATATATATATATATATATATATATATATATATATATATATATAGAGAGAGAGAGAGAGAGAGAGAGAGAGAGAGAGAGAGAGATGCAAATGTAACTAAGCAATCAACTACTAAATGTCGTTGGCCCGGTTGCTAACCCGAGGGCATGTATTATAGGAGGCAATTGTCCTTTTTGCAGGGGGTTTCGATAAAACCCGACGGCGACAAAGACCCTCATTTGGTATCAAAGAAACTGAACCCTGTAAAGAACCCTCTAAAAGGCTAATGATACCAACAATGCCAGGCAATACGAAAAAAAAAATAAAAAAAAATAAAGCAAATCCTTCAAAGAGTCTTCATGGAAAATTATATTCTATAACGTTAAGAGAGAAATAAAACACAAAGGAATAAAGCAATTCCTTCAAAATAGTCTTCATAGAAAACTTTATTTTTCTACCCTAAGAGAGAATTAAAATACAAAGGAATAAAGCAAATCCTTCAAAGAGTCTTAGTAGAAAACTATATTTTTCTACCCTATGAGAGAAATAAAATATATACGAAGGAATAAAGCAATTCTTCAAATAGTCTTCATAGAAAACTATATTTCTCTACCCAAAGAGAGAATTAAAATACAAAGGAATGAAGAAAATCCCTCAAATAGTCTTCACTGGAAACTATATCTTTTAACCATAAGAGAAATAAAATATAGACGAAGGAACAAAGCAATTCTTCAGTGTTCATTGAAAACTATATATTTTTTTTAACCATAAGAGAAATAAAATATATACGAAGGAACAAAGCAATTCTTCAGTGTTCATTGAAAACTATCTTTTGGAAACCGAAGAAAGAGAAATAAGAATATCTAGAGAAATGCTTTTAATAAAAGAATAATTTTAATATGATGCAGCTCTTTCGTAACTGGTTAATACCGTGGTTACGCATTCGCCTAGCATTCGCATGGCAGCAGATCGATCCCCGGGGCTGTGAGCTTAAGCTGTTTACTGGGAAAGCCAGTAAATGGTTGACGTTCTGGTGAGCATCTATGCTTAGGACACTGGACTAAAAACCAGGCACCTTTACCTTTATTGTGAATCCGAGATATTTGGGTCATTGTTATCATGGGAGTAATTAAATATTACTGAACATATCTTGTGTTCATAGACTTTGTGCTGTAAACGCTACGCGTTTTAAGTATACGAATGACAAAGAAGTGGATAGCAAGGAGTTTAATGTACTGTACAGTAGTGAACTGTACTATTCTCTCTCTCTCTCTCTCTCTCTCTCTCTCTCTCTCTGACTTCACTGACAAATACAGTGCAATATCCTCCACCCAAAAATTCTTGAAGAATTACTCTGCCTCCATGTAGCAAGGATAATTCCAAGCACACCCCCTTGTAAGACCTAACCGTTTCTGTCCCAACATCTGGCGAAATGATGACGGCCTGCAACATGAAACAAACCTCCTTTACGAGCATTTCTACCCCCACTCTACTACAATTCACCCCCCCCCCGGGGGGGGGGACGGGGTGGAGGGTCTCGGCGCCTACTCCAGATGGCGAGGTAACCCGCTCCATCTCCGTATAAGCGCCATCTTTTTCTTTATATATTATCACGTCGTATCTCTAAGCCTAATAACATTACTCCGGAGGTATCAACTTCTTCGCAATGACATGACGTATGCAGTATGCGGAAGGATTGGCCCGGTAAAAGGAACGCCGAGAGAAGCGGTGGCCGAAAGACAAGACAATTTTAGTGGAAAGTTAATCAGCTTGGAATTAAAAGCTTTTCTCGCTAATCGTTATAAATAACATGTAATTTCATCATTGTCATTTTTCGAGAAACGTTCGGAGGATTTTATATCAACACATAAACTCACGATATAAATGAAAACATATAAAATAATAAAATCCGGGTGGATAAGCACACGAATAATCATGAAATAGCCATAAATATTTCAAATTCTCTCTCTCTCTCTCTCTCTCTCTCTCTCTCTCTCTCTCTCTCTCTCTCTCTCATCCAGTGTTTATAAAGTATTCATTCTCTCTATACCTCTCCCTTTGTCCTCTAGATAAAAATGAAGAAATATATATGTAATAGATCAACTCCAAAATTTATGCTTCCATGACATTGAAAGCTTTTACTTAGTAAACGCGATATGCTTTTCAGCTGGATGAGAAGGGGGGAGAAATTTTCCTGCTATTCCAATCTGGCGAGAGAAATATGGTTGGCAGAGAGAGAGAGAGAGATAAGGCCAAACATAGGATTCCTATGAGGGCGAATCCTCTGGGTCTGATATGCGCAATGATATTCATGCAAAGGTTGCCTTTCGATCTGCCGATGGGCAAATTGAAAAACAAGGGTAAAAACACAAGAGAGAGAGAGAGAGAGAGAGAGAGAGATTGAAGCACTAGATATATATATTTCCACTTCTTTTAAATAATCATCTAACAGTGAACTAAGGCCGACTTAAACGGAAAGTAAAATGGGGACTCGGTGGAGGCATACCTTCGTCAACGCCACTTTTGTTACCTTGGAAACAAATTATTACAAGATAGGCAATTGAAATATGTATAAAAACACACGGAAAGATTGAAGCACTAGACATATTTCCTTTTCTTTTAAATAATCATCTAACAGTGAACTAAGGCGTATAACGGGCACTTGGTCGAGAGCATACCTTCGCCAACGCCACATTTGTTACCTCGGAAACAAATGATTACTAGGCAATTGAATGATGCACCTTTTAGCAGGTTTCATGCAAATCGGATAAAAATTCATCAGGATCTAGTAAATAGAGGCTTTTGACCTTTGATCACGGCCAGTCATCATCCCACAAAAATTCTATGAGGTTCGGTCAAATAGTTTTTGAGTTATGCGAATCACAAGAAAAAAAACAAATAAATAAATAAATACAAGCCTATCAAAATACAACCTTCCTAATGAAGTTGGCGAAGTTAATGATGTCATATTTTAGAGAATATTTTTGTAGATATTAATTATAATAATAATCACGAGGATAGGGAAAGAGATTTAAGATTTAACTAGGAATATAGCCTTTCAGACGCGAAAACCAGAGCAATATATCACTATTATTTAGTATTATTACTTGCTAAGCTACAACAGTGGTTGGAAAAACAAGGTGCCATAAGCCCATGAATATCTACATTCTATATCAAACGAAAAAGAGGAATGACTAAAATCAATTCTATTAGCGAGGCAAATTTGCACCGACTCACAGCGGTGCCCTTTTAGCTCGGAAAAGTTTCCTGATCGTTGATTGGTCAGAATTATCTTGTCCAACCAATCAGCGATCAGGAAACTTTTCCGAGCTAAAAGGGCACCGATGCAAGTCTGTGCAAATCTGTCTCGCTCAAAAAATTGATTAAAGTCACGGCATATTTACAAAATGCAAATCATAATCGATGTTGTTCAAAGATCTTCATTATCGCCCTCATTATCCCCAGTTGCGATATTTGAATGAAATTAGCGATAGGAGGCTATAGACATACTTTCTACTTCAAGGCCGTGTTAACAACACAAGTATTTAACCTAATTACCAATTCGTACCATACCTGGATGTGGTTTAAGCTAAAATTAGCAATCGGTGATTAAATAATCCGATTACGCTACAGCGAAAAAAGGGGGCATCACCACTCGAGGCTTTGAATTTATCTTGACATTTGAAGCCAACGACATTTCAATATGACATTTTTCGATTACAGTGTCAATCGTACGTCAATAATACTTTCCACAAGGCTCGTTCGTGGTACCATTATTCATTAGGCAGCTGGTGAGAGAGAGAGAGAGAGAGAGAGAGAGAGAGAGAGAGAGAGAGAGAGAGCGCAGAATTCCCACCGTGGATTCAGTTAAATCCGCTTGGCTTTGTCATGAGGACTATCCAGGAAGATGGAGAGATTTGACAAAGGGTATGAAACTGAAGTAACCCACTTCCTTCCTGTTTTTTTTTTTTTTTTTTTTTTTTTTTTTTCAGTTGTATAAGTCAGTATGAATGACATTTTATTACAGAAGGCTTCAGGACAATACGTCTAAGAGCAGGAGGAGAAGTAACTGAAATCTTTCCTCTTGGCAAAGTTCGGTAGAGTTATAAACCACGGTGATCTTCACTAGCTGAATTGTGATGTTAAAAGGCCATTTTCAGGTTAAACTGCATAAGACCTCTATCTCTTATTAAAAAAAAAAAAAAAGAGCTTTTAATTCAATACTTCTCCATTCATCAACTCCTACTTGGCGCTTCACAGTCCTCAGCCCTATAGGCCTGAGTCTTCCGACTCTTCCAGTCCCTTGTGGAGCCCAGCTGAACGTTTGGTGAACTAATCTCTCTAGGGGAGTGCGAAGAGTATGCCCAAACCATCTCAATCTATCCCTCATCATGATCTCATCCACATATGGCACTCGAGTAATCTCACTTAAAGCTTAAATAAAACTAAATAGTCTCGGCCATTTTATTCCTAATCCCAATACAACAACCTTCATAGATTCAATAAAATAAATAGCCTCAGCCGTTTTAATTGGCCAACATCGATCAAAGTATAATCGTCGGCACAAAGAGAGAGAGAGAGAGAGAGAGAGAGAGAGAGAGAGAGAGAGAGAGAGAGAGAGAGACTTAAGGATCCCTTTTCCTTTTCACAAAAACTCTTTCACTCTAATTTTGTTAAAGTTACAATAAAAAGCTAATACATTAAAAACATTAACATATGCTTTATAGCAACAGGGTATCCCTTCTTCTAGAAGACAATACAAAGGATGAAAATGTTTTGTTCCTTACTGAAGGGAGAAAAGGTCGATACAATTGAGAGCAAAGAAGAGAAATGCCAATAATGAGCATCTCCCCTACATAATAAAGAGCAAGTACCTGGCTATATATATATATATATATATATAGATAGATAGATAGATAGATAGATAGATATATATATATATATATATATATATATATCTATATATACATATATATATATATATATATATATATATATATATATATATATATATATATATATATATATATATATATATATATACTATATATATATATATATATATATATATATGTATATATATATATATATATATATATATATATATATACATATACAGTATGTTTCTTTCCTTTCACGCTCTGATCTCAACGACCTTCGGGTAGGAGGGAGAGGGAGCAGTGATACCCTGGTTAGAGGGGTATTTAGCTGTCATTTTTTGACGGGTCGTGTACACTAGAATAAAATATTCAAGAGTAAAAGTCTAAACTGGATACAAAGGGAGAGAGAGAGAGATAGAGAGAGAGAGAGAGAGAGAGAGAGAGAGAGAGAGAGAGAGAGAGCGTGCTTAGATTTACCAAATTCTAGACTGAATAAATACATTTAAGTTATCAACTTTCCTCACAGAAAAATTCATCAAAAATTCCCACACGACATTTGTCAAAAACAAAAATGTTCTTTTTACATTTCATTAGTCAAACTCTTCGGCTGACTGGAGGGTCACCTACGGTATTCACAGACACAAGATTTAATATACTCACATAAAAGTTCAAAACGAAAGCGGGTAAACTAACTTAAGATGCGAGTCAACTCTATACCTTTGAATTCTGAAACCCCAACTTTTTTATCAAAATAATTATCCAACATATACGACTGGTATGGTGAGGAAACAATTGGTTGGCCAGGGCACCAGCACCCCCTTGAGATACTACAGCTAGAGTTATGGGGTCCTTTGACTGGCTAGACAGTACCACATTGGATCCTTCTCTCTGGTTACGGTTCATTTTCCATTTGCCTGAGCATACAGTCTGGCTTATTCTTTACTTATTTTTCTCTGTCCTTATAAACCTGACAACACTGAGATTACCAAACAATTCTTCTTCACTCAAGGGGTTAACTACTGCACTGTAATTGTTCAGTGGCCACTTTTCCCTTTGGTAAGAGTAGAAGAGACTCTTTATTAGCTATGGTAGAAGTAGCTCTTCTAGGAGAAGCAACGCCGACACATTGAACCAGACAATCGGGCTGATGGATACAATCACCAAAATATAAATGATCGACATTAAATGCGATAGTATAACTCTCCAGGAAACATTTCTTCAATCAAATTCCAAAATATTCAAATATTACAATCTAAAGAATGAGAAACTGGTTTAACAGATGAAAGTTCGGGAAAAAATTGAATTTCTGTCCATGTTATTGTAAAACGGAAACTGGTCTTGAAATAACCTCTCCAAAATATCTTTTAAACTCTCTCTCTCTCTCTCTCTCTCTCTCTCTCTCTCTCTCTCTCTCTCTCTTGACTGGGAGCACTGTTACTTTCTTACACTATTGGTATCGACATGAGTAAGAAAAAAAAAGGATGGAGGTTCACTACGAAGAATATAGTTTTATATTACTGGATTAGGCCTCTAACCTACTTAGAAGCCAGTGAATCAAGTATCTCTCATGGAAAATTTTCAAAGGATGAAATTCGAAGAGAGAGAGAGAGAGAGAGAGAGAGAGAGAGAGAGAGAGAGAGAGGGGGGATGAAGGGAAGGGTGAGGAACTAGGAGGATTAGGAGGATTAATACTACTGGAGATGCCCTGACTCAGAATTCTTTCCTGAACCCGTGAGGGCAGGGTTTGGCCAGATTCACCCCTTCAAACTGTCAAATCTCGATCCCAAGTTAATCCTCCGACAGCGTACTGGTACTTAGTCTGTTTTACCCAGACTTTTGTTTATAGCCGATAACTATTTTCTTGTGCTATTTTATTAGCGATGGTCCCTTCCTGTGATGCTTTATCAAAAAAAAAAAAATTATGTTAAACTTGTTGCTCAACTTATTGGCGAATCAGTTACAAACTCCTTGGAATAATGAACTACAGTAAAGTCGTTGGCCTTTATAGCCGTCTATGGATGACATTGAACACAGCTTGTGATGATCTCACAACTGTTGTTACTGATTTTTGCCTAAAGGCAGGCAACGGATTTTTTCGTACAACCAAGAGCAGCACAGGAAGGGTCTATCGCAAATGTAAGCACAATAAGGGTTACCGTCTCTAAACAAAGGTCTGAATAGAACTGACTACAAATTCCAATACAGTGACAGAGATTAACTTGAAGGATCAAGAACTGACAGTTAGTAAGGGTAAAAACCTGACTTCCCTTAATCCGGGTCAGGGCATCTAGGTGGCTCCTTGTGTGTGTGTGTGGGGGGGGGGGGGGGGGTCCGTACTGAGGAGTGGTCGGTCATAGTGTTTGAAAGGGAAATGTTTTTGGAAGCTATAAATTATGAATCAAATTTATATACATTATATGAATTAACAGTCGTGAAAAATTTATATTGGTGTCCACAAATTTGGCTTCTGTGTTCTTAAAGAGCCCCACGTTTATTGAATTGTGCTATAACATTTTTTATTTATTTATTTATTTACTATGCGTATTAGCTCGAAGCAAATATACGTAGTTTGCGTACCCACATTGATATATTAGGTTAGTTTACACAAAGGGGTGTTTTTCTGGTCCTATAACACACACGGGGAACGCTTCGCTCTAGAGGACCTACAAAAATGTGGCAGCTTTCAAGAAAAACCTGAAGACTTATCTCTTTGGAAAGTGTTATAATAGTGATCTGAAAACTATTAAGCCTGAATACAAATGCTAGCGAATAACTGAAAAGATACAGAGCAAAATACTAACTGGAAAGAAATTATTTTCACACACCAAGGCCCGCCTGAACAGACTCTTAGTGTCTGATGGAGGGCGAGAAATAAACCCCTAAAAGTAAATCTTGTTTCTCGTATACATTTTAGGTATATAGATTATCACACATCGTATCCGTGTTTATTGTCAAATCCACATATTGGCGAAGCACTCAGAAAACGAAAAAGCCTTCAGTTTTTTCTTGAAATCCATATATTCAGTCTTTCGGTCGCATATTAAAAAAGCTCTATAGCCTACAGTAGACTTATATCTTGGTTCCAATAACTTGAAACCATCATCTTTAACTATTATTTTGTTAACACAATTGGTTGGCAGTACAATATGTAGCAACACTCTTAAATATTTTGGACGTCAGGTTCTGATAATTTAATGAGTCATTGCCCAGACACTATTCTAGCTTTGGTAGGCAGCCAGTGTAAATCAATTAGTATAGGAGTGATCTTTTCTCGAGGTGGGACACCTTTTTATCAGTAATGCGGTTTATTATGTTTTATATCTTAAGTTGTCACTTGAGATGGTAACAGAGCGAGTTTCAATAGTCAATCCCGGAAATAACACAGGACTTATCATAGTCTCAGTTGGCCTTACTCCTGTAGTGACATAATTATGACGTCATTATAGCATAAAACTTCACTGGAAATGACGAGTGGACTTGTCCAGTGTAGGTTTATACAAGCCGGACAATCGGTTAGCGGTTGTCCAAAGTTAATTCTGTTTGGTTTTGGAAAAAACAGACTCGATCGGTGTTATCCTTTTTTTTTTTTAGGCAAACTTAACATGTAAAGGTAAAGTTTATTTGATTTTGAGGTCACCGGAAGGTTCCTCACCCCAAATTTTCTCACCCGAAGATCCGCCACTCCGATCGAAGATCTTTAAGTGATAGTTTAAAGATTAATAAAACACCTATTCATAAAATCAAAGCAATTTGAAACTCACGATAATACCCAAAACGTAAACTCGCTGATATGGATATTGTGCAACGATATGTTCACATAACTTCTCAAACCCATTTTTAGAAAATCTGTCATGTCACTTAAATAATTTTAAGGGCTGCTTTTCCGGTCCTGTACAACAGGGGAACCCTATACTCTCTACAAGTAGGAGTTTAACAATTCTTGCAGCCATGTATTGGCTTTATATAGCATGATATACCGATTTCTTTAGTAATCCCAGGATGGCCTGACGTTACTAGATTTTCTTAGAAGTATGAAACACATATTTCCCCCGAAAAGCTGTTGCAGTTAATCATAGTCTTTTCAGATAGGGTTTACTTGATGTCTTGCTTTTGTTTCTCCAATTTATTCACTCCATTGATACATGTTGTAAAATATCTCTTGAGAGTTCTCTTGCTTGAGGGTACACTTGGGCACACTATTCTATCTTATTTCTCTTCCTCTTGGTTTGCTAAAGTTTTATAGTTTATATAGTAGATATTTATTTTAATCTTGTTGGAGCCTGGGCTTACAGCATCCCGCTTTTCCAACTAGGGTTGTATCTTAGCAAATAATAATAATAATGATGATATTAACCAACCTCTGCAGTCACAGTCTATAACTATAACTATAACTTGGGTATTAAAATCCACAATTATATGCGTTTGTATATTTAAAAATAGCAGGAGCTTTCGCACTTTTTTCAAAGTACCTCTTCAGCTTGTTCAACAAATTAAACCTCTTGTATTTGTTCGGGTTATCATAAATATCTTGTAACTTAATAGGTTTTTTATACCTACCAGTAAAATCAGCTTTTGACATTAGATAGTGAACTAGTGATAAGTGTTTTGAGCTTGGAAAGAATAACTATTTTGGGGAAAATTTAGCCAAGAACAGAAGTAGGCAAAAGTGAAAGTGTTGCTAACACGTCCCTTTCAATTCTTCCAGATTTTTGCTCCAGTTTGCTTCGTACAGGACACCGAGGACTGAAAGAGGACATTAAGTCTGTAATGTGACCAGTTGAGAAATTTTAAGAGGAGCTTGAATCCTCTGTCATCCGTATGAGCCAAGTTAAGTATGACGTCATCAAAGATGAACTGATGGTGTAAACTTCGCTTGAATAGTGAGTTTTAAGGATCTGTGCTTTTTAGAAAACAGGTTAGATTTGGGGCATTTAGGCCTAGTGCTGATATGAAGTTCCTCAGTCATGTACAGAACAATATTAGATTACACTTGAGTAAATAGCAGATATTCAAGATCTTAGGGTTCCTAGAAATGGTTTTGCAATCAGTAAGATTATTTTTCTTCATATGAAATAGAAGTGATAGGCCTTAAAGGTTTGACTTGAATTGTACTTTAATTTTTTTTTTTTGACTAATTCCTCTAGTTATCAAGCTTCTATTGAATTAATTTGTTTGCTGAATTTTTCTTTAGTAAATTCCGCTAGTTGGAAAGCTCAAAGTAAATTCATGATTATTTGTTAAATTTTTTTTTTAAACTCAAGTTGTGGCGGGATGTTGCAATAACAACCCCCACACCCTGAATCACACCTACTGACAATCGTCTCCACAACAGAAACTTTCCCCTTACGTTAGCTAAAACTGGACTCTTAGACAAAAGGACAAACAAAACAAAACATGACCTTAAAACTATATTCTCAAAAACTAACACTTAAAACTAGAATCAACTGCATCCAAAAACTAACACTAAATATACAATAAACAATATAAAAATAAAAAAAAACTATCAAAACTTAACATTAACCGCACACCACCAACACCAAAATATGTATGTATATATATTTTATGGACACTACCAGTCGTCCACACACTGCCAACTGTCTTTTGCAGTCCACTACCACAGCTTTGTGGTCAACAATCCACTGTGTGGCAAATTGCCACCACTATCTCCCTAATTGGGGTCCGGGATGTCATCATCATCATCATCCGAAAATTCCTTCTTACAGCCAAGTCGTTACCAATTATATCCAAATCTAAAATAGCAGTCGGTTCCAAGTCCCTTATAACAAGCCAGGTCATCAATCAATATTCAAAAAATATCTCTCAAAGGAGGAATCACGGCTGTTGAAATATATAACAACTTCCACGCTGGTCGAAAAATGATTAAATAAGGTAAAATCCAGCATTCAAACACGACTGAATCGAGCAGCAGTCAAATCAAAATAAGCATTCACCCAAGACATTCACCACTGTCGTAACCTAACTAAAAATAGAAACAAACAATCTCATTTATGCCAACAGTCTTTCTCACCACAAACAATCGATACACTAACTACCTCTCTCTCTCTCTCTCTCTCTCTCTCTCTCTCTCTCTCTCTCTCTCTCAGGATTTGGCAAAAGAGAAAAAAAAAGAAAAAGAAAACAAAAATTAATCCTCCACAAAGTAAGTTTAGAGTTTAGCATATTTTCGTTTACTTGGATATAGGTCAGCTACTTAATAGAAAAAATATTTTAGATAAAAAAAAAAACTTAAATCAACCTGTTTTTAGCAAAAATTTTCAGTTGAGTTTGTGAAGCTGTAAATGAGAGTTAAATTCTTATCATAAGTGGTTAGTGATGTCAGTGCGCCATGTGTGGTGTACTGTAAGATGTCAGTTTAACCTAGTTTAGATTTTGATTATCAGAGGTCTTTCTATTCCTATTTGTGTGAATTCACTGTTGAAAACTTGACATGGGAACTCAAGCATAAACATATCCTTTTATTAGTTCTTAAAATATTTTTTTTTTGTCCTGAAATATTCTCATTTCTTCACTGGAATATCATAATTTTTGGCCGTTAAAATATCATGATTTTTGTGTCTTAAATTATCTTCGTTTTGAAACCTAAAATATCTTATTTTACGGGGTTTGAAATATCCTACTATCGTGGCTTAAAACATTCTTCTTTGGGAGGTTTAAATATTTTACTTTTGGGGTTAAAATTTATTACTTTTAGGGCTTAAAATTTATTACTTTTAGGAATTAAACTTTATTACTTTTAGGAATTAAAATTTATTACCTTTAGGGATTAAAATTTATTACTTTTAGGGATTAAAATGTATTACTTTTAGGGCTTAAAATTTATTACTTTTAGGGATTAAAATTTATTACTTTTAGGGATTAAAATTTATTACTTTTTGGGCTTAAAATTTATTACTTTTGGGGGCATAAAATATCTTACTTTTGGGGGCATAAAATATCTTACTTTTGGGGGCCTAAAATATCTTACTTATTGTGCCTTGAAATATCTTACTTTTGGGGGCCTAAAATATCTTACTTATTGTGCCTTGAAATATCTTGCTTTTGAGGCTTAAAATATCTTAATTTTAGGACTTAAAATATCTTAATTTTAGGACTTAAAATATCTTAATTTTAGGACTTAAAATATTTTAATTTCAAGACTTAAAATATCTTAATTTTAAGACTTAAAATGTCTTACACTGGTTTTTAAAATGTCCCACTTTTGGGGCTTAAAATATCCTATTTTTGGTGCTTACAATGTCTTACTTTTGGGGCCTGAAATATCATACTTTTGATATTAGAATATCTTACTTTTAGGGGCTTAAAATATCTTACTTTTGGGGAGCTTAGAATATCCTAATTTTAGGGGCTTAAAATATCCTACTTTTAGGGGCTTAAAATATCCTACTTTTGAGGAGTAAATATCCTACTTTTGGGGACTTAATATCCTAATTTGGTTTTTGATTGAACTGATTTATCAAACAATATTGCTTAAAATTTACTTAAAACAGCACTAATTTTGTATTTTATAAATCTTGATTAGTAATTTTCTGTGAGTCCCTATTAACAGTTTTTGACTTTCAGGTTAATGTGGTCTTCTACTTGGATGATTAAAACCCTTTAACCAAAAGGATGATGCTTAAGGACTAACCTTGATTTATTCCTGTGAAATCCGGACTCTGCTGATAAAGTCCTTCAGAGCAAGTGCAAAAGTCCTTCAGAGCAAGTGGAACTTCTAGAACACCATTTTGTGCAATTGGGTGTTGGAAGTTGTCCCTATTTATATTAGTTTTTCACAACGAGGATTCAAATATTTAGTTCATGTTATAAGTCTTGGAAAGTGTGCTAAGTTATATTGCTAGCTTACTAATTACCTAGATTTTAATTTTTATTTTCATGAATTTAGTTTTTATACGTTAAATTCCATTTAGAAAATTAGTTTAATGAATAGTTTTGGACTAAAATTTAGTTATAAATCAATTTAAGCCTATTTAAATCCATGAAATCCTGGTTATTAAATTTCTGGTAGTCCTGATAGAAGATATTTCAGGTAGGAGTTCTTTCAGTAGAGGGCAGGTAATTTCAGGTAGATGCTGGGATATTTCAGGGAGGAGTTCGTTCAGGGAGTTATTTCAGGTAGAGGCTGGAATATGTCAAGTAGGAGTTCTTTCAGGTAGAGTGTGGGCTATTGTAGGTAGAGACTAGGCTGTTTCGGGTAGGAGTTATTTGAGGTAGAGGCTGGACTATTTGAGGTAGAGGCTGGGATATTTCAGGCAAGAGGGTGGCCTATTTCAGGTAAAAGGTGGAATTTTTCAGGTAGGAGTATTCAGACAGAGGGTGGGCTATTTCAGACAGAGGGTGGGCTATTTCAGACAGAGGGTGGGCTATTTCAGGTAGAGGCTGGGCTATTTAAGGTAGGAGTTATTTCAGGTAGAGGGTGGGCTATTTCAGGTAGAGGGTAGGCTATTTCAGGTTGAGGGTGGGCTATTTCAGTCAGAGGGTGGGCTATTTCAGTCAGAGGGTGGGCTATTTCAGTCAGAGGGTGGGCTATTTCAGGTAGAAGCTGGGATATTTCAGGTAGGAGTTATTTCAGGTAAGAGTTATTTCAGGTAGAGGCTTGGGTATTTCAGGTAGGAGTTATTTCAGGTAGAGACTGGGATATTTCAGGCAAGAGGCTGGGCTAATTCAGGTAGAGGCTGGGATATTTCAGGTACGAGTTATTTGAGGTAAAGGTTCGGTTATTTGAGGTAGTGACCGGGCTATTTGAGGTAGATGCTGGGCTATTTCAGGTAGAGGGTGGGCTGTTTCAGGTAGAGGCTGGGCTATTCCCATCAATTTTTAGTCTAATATTATCTTCAGGTTTTATTTACTTAATCCAGTGCGATTGGGATTCAAATCATGAGATTCCAGATGCAAGGTTTTCCTAAGTTTTTTTATTCGTCAATTTTGACTTTCAAGAATTACAATTTTTAGTTTGTAAAGTTTGTAATCTACAAAATTTTTAAAGTTCAAGAAAAAGGGAACATGTTAGTAAATGAATTAAAGGAAAATTTCAAACTTTAACGTTATTGTATTAAGAATGAATTACGATGATGATGGAAATAAGGTTTTAGTTTCTAAAAGTAAATCATTCATTTATTTTTGTGTCATTTGAATTGAGCTGCTTTAAATGCTTATTTCAAGGTGTGTTCTTGTTTAGCCTTTCAATTTTTCTTTCTGTCCTATAAGCTCAAGGTTTCCTTAACACAAAACCCTTTCCAGTTTCAATAGTGTACCTTGGATAGTTGATCCCTCCTATCGTATTTTGAATTTCACTATGATTAATAACTAACTTATGTCGGGAGTAATCTAAGCTTTAATAACACTATTGGTCCTATATTAAAAAAATCTAAAGTAAACGTTTTGATATCTGTAATTTGTATAAAAACTTATCCCACTTTTTATTCTTAATTTTGCAAGATTCAGTATTTGATGAAATGTCCATCCTCCGCCCTCATATTAAAAAATCCTTAATCTCTCTCTCTCTCTCTCTCTCTCTCTCTCTCTCTCTCTCTCTCTCTCTCTCTCTCTCTCTCTCTCTCCAATAATAAGTTAGTGTATAGGGAAAATTCTAGGAGTATACTTTAAAATAAAAAAGATATAGAATGTAGGTAAATGAAAAAGTTACTGGCCATGTTTTTTTCAGATTCTAATTAGATATTGTTAGAGAAGCTTGAATTTAAGGTTAGGAAAAATAGATCTAAAACGTTTTGCTTTTGTTAAGGTCGAAAGGCTAATTGGTTGATTGGTATGGATTTAAATACTAAGAACTAAAGTAGGAATATCGCTGGATAATACCGAATAATGAATAGTTTTAGGTGATCATTGGCAGGCGAGATGGTTAGGAGAAATTTGATGGGATGTGGCTAGGAGTGCTTTGGTGTGAAATGGCTAGGAGAACTTTGGTGTGCAATGGCTGGGGGGGCTTTGGTGTGAAATGGCTAGGAGTGGTTTGGTGTGAAATGGCTAGGAGGGCGTTAGTGTGAAATGGCTAGGAGTGCTTTGGTGTGAAATGGCTAGGAGTGCTTTGGTGTGCAATGGCTAGGAGAGCTTTGGTGTGCAATGGCTAGGAGAGCTTTGGTGTGCAATGGCTAGGAGAACTTTGGTGTGAAATGGCTAGGAGGGCTTTGGTGTGAAATGGCTTGGAGGTCTTTGGTTTGAAATGGCTAGGAGAGCTTTGGTGTGGAATGGCTAGGAGGGCGTTGGTGTGAAATGGCTAGGAGTGCTTTGGTGTGCAATGGCTAGGAGAGCTTTGGTGTGGAATGGCTAGGAGGGCGTTGGTGTGAAATGGCTAGGAGTGCTTTGGTGTGGAATGGCTAGGAGAGCTTTGGTGTGCAATGGCTAGGAGAGCTTTGGTGTGCAATGGCTAGGAGAACTTTGGTGTGAAATGGCTAGGAGGGCTTTGGTGTGAAATGGCTTGGAGGTCTTTGGTTTGAAATGGCTAGGAGAGCTTTGGTGTGGAATGGCTAGGAGGGCGTTGGTGTGAAATGGCTAGGAGTGCTTTGGTGTGCAATGGCTAGGAGAGCTTTGGTGTGGAATGGCTAGGAGGGCGTTGGTGTGAAATGGCTAGGAGTGCTTTGGTGTGGAATGGCTAGGAGAGCTTTGGTGTGCAATGGCTAGGAGAGCTTTGGTGTGAAATGGCTAGGAGAGCTTTGGTGTGAAAGGGCTAAGAGAACTTTGGTGTGAAATGGCTAGGAGGGCTTTGGTGTGAAATGGCTTGGAGGTCTTTGGTTTGAAATGGCTAGGAGAGCTTTGGTGTGAAATGGCTAGGAGAGCTTTGGTGTGAAAGGGCTAAGAGAACTTTGGTGTGAAATGGCTAGGAGGGCTTTGGTGTGAAATGGCTTGGAGGTCTTTGGTTTGAAATGGCTAGGAGAGCTTTGGTGTGAAATGGCTAGGAGAGCTTTGGTGTGAAAGGGCTAAGAGAACTTTGGTGTGAAATGGCTAGGAGGGCTTTGGTGTGAAATGGCTTGGAGGTCTTTGGTTTGAAATGGCTAGGAGAGCTTTGGTGTGAAATGGCTAGGAGAGCTTTGGTGTGAAATGGCTAGGAGTGCTTTGGTGTGAAACGGCTAGGAGTGGTTTAGTGTGAAATGGCTAGGAGGGCGTTGGTGTGAAATGGCTAGGAGGGCGTTGGTGTGCAATGGCTAGGAGAGCTTTGGTGTGCAATGGCTAGGAAAGCTTTGGTGTGAAATGGCTAGGAGAACTTTGGTGTGAAATGGCTAGGAGGGCTTTGGTGTGGAATGTTTTGGAGGGCTTTGGTGTGAAATGGCTTGGAGGTCTTTGGTTTGAAATGGCTAGGAGAGCTTTGGTGTGAAATGGCTAGGAGAGCTTTGGTGTGAAATGGCTAGGAGGGCTTTGGTGTGAAATGGCTAGGAGGTCTTTGGTTTGAAATGTTTAGGAGGGCTTTGATGTGAAAAGGCTAGGAAGGCTTTGGTGTGAAATGTTTAGGAGGGCTTTGGTGTGAAAAGGTTAGGAAGGCTTTGGCGTGAAATGTTTAGGAGGGCTTTGGTGTGAAAAGGCTAGGAGGTCTTTGGTTTGAAATGGCTAGGAAAGCTTTGATGTGAAAAGGCTAGGAAGGCTTTGGTGTGAAATGTTTAGGAGGGCTTTGGTGTGAAAAGGCTAGGAGGTCTTTGGTTTGAAATGGCTAGGAAAGCTTTGATGTGAAAAGGCTAGGAAGGCTTTGGCGTGAAATGTTTAGGAGGGCTTTGGCGTGAAAAGGCTTGGAGGTCTTTGGTTTGAAATGGCTAGGAAAGCTTTGGTGTGAAAAGGCTAGGAAGGCTTTGGTGTGAAATGTTTAGGAGGGCTTTGGTGTGAAAGGGCTAGGAGCTATTTCCTGTGAAATGACAAGGAGAGCTTTGATGTGAAGTGGCTAGGAGGTCTTTTGGTGTGAAAGGGTTAGTTGGGCTTTGGCGTGAAATGGTTAATAGGGCCAGGAAGTGTGAGGGCTAGTATGTGAAATTGTAGGGCTTTGGCTAGTATTAGTGATCTTCCTAATCTTGTCTAAGGCTACATGAACATACCTTGAAATTTTTAAATGACAGGGGAATATTTTGGAAAATCTTGCTAATGGGTTCGAATCAGATTGTTGGCCCCTCTAATAATTAACTAAAGTTTCAGAACTCCCATTCCCACCCCTTGATCCTTCCCTCTCCCAATTTGGAAAAATTTAAAAAGAAATTAAAGGGTACGTTCATATGACTGAGCCTCCCTCCCCATCTGGCCCCCTCCCTCTTCTGGTATCAGTATTTGCCATATTCCTCACCACTGAAAGGCCAGAGGACCCATGAAGTATATATCTTGCTTTTGACTAGAACCACTGTTCATTTAGGCTGTTTATGAACTTCCCATGTACGGAACTCGTTCATTCTTTTGTTGGTTTAATGAGAGAAGTAAATTGTTAACTTGGTTATGTTGTATTGTCAAAATGGTAGACACTGCGCTATGGTGAACATGCTCAGTCCGATTTGATTTCCGTGATATCTTGTCAGATTCTTGTCAATTCTAGTCATGATGATAATTCAGTAAGGTTGAAGGATCTTGAAAGCCTCAAATGATTCTAAATTTTCGATGTTTCGTGCTTCTAAATATTTTTTAAATTTAATTTAAAACTTAAAAAAAAACTTTAATCTTGAATTGTAGGAGGTTGTAATGTCAAATTGAACAGGTTTCTGTTATGTATACACTGTCATTTAAATTTCAAACGATATCAAATTTGTCATGTATTGTGTAAATTGAGTTGTGAAAAACTTTGCCACGATAGTGATTTAAATTCTGTCCTGTAATATGTGAGGTTTCAATGTTAATGTGAAATTAGTAACTGTATTGCTGAATTTTTCAATTTTGTCTGTCAATTAAAATCAAAAGATTGGAAAGCTTAAATAATTGAGTTTGAAACTTTTAGATAACTTTCTTAAAAAAGTGTTGACTGTCAGTGTTGCAATCCAGTGCTTTCCATTACACTGAGAGATCCCCGAGCTCTCTGAAAAGGTGTCCAGCTGGGATTATAAATGTCCCAAGATATCTGATTCCTACTGTTTCTGTTCATGACATAAAGGAGGGATAAAGAACTGCTGTAGTCATTTTAGAAGAAGTGTGTAATACATTCTTGAAATATATTGTTGTTGGTATAGTTTTAGTTGTTAGTGTTTGTTCTTGGGAGTTAATGTAAATGTTGATTAAGGGCATTAAGGCCTTATTAAAGTCCTTGTTTGTGTAATTCAGGATCAGGTAACCTAGCTTAGGAGATGTTTATACAGGTCTTAAATAAGGGTTAAATTATATGGCTTCCATTTAATTTGGTTTAATCTTCTTTCGGTTTATGTATTTCTAAAATTTCTCCATAGATTAGGCAAAGGTGTTCAAACTGAAGTTAGACTTTTTAAGATTAGATTTTATTTACGTACTGATGTACAGGAATGTATCTTGCGTAGTAATTTACAAAACTTAACTACTCTGAATTTATATTCTTCTTTTCGTGCGAAGAAACTTTGTAATTTAGAAATGCTAGCCATAATCTGATAAGCCTGTGAAGCTTGTACAAAACATCGAGTCAGAGCATTGGTGTTATATTGTAATAAACTATATAACGCACATATTTCTTTTGATTTTAATGACACTTAAGATCTGAATTTACAATTTATGTTGTTCACGTTTAACAAGGTCATAAAGTTCTACGCTAATCTCTTTGAACAACTAAAGCCAAAAACTGTTGAATTAACTGAAAGCTTGATAAAGTCCCACCTGCTTATGCTAAAGTCCCTAACGTTTAAATGATAATATATTTAAAATTAACGTCACAAACTATTGTTTTTTTTTTTTTTTTTGTCTAAAACTTTGGTTAACTTACATCTATGTTGAGTAAATGCATAGTAACTTAATGTAATTTAAAACTAAGTTATTCCATTAATTTTCAAAGCACTTTATCAGAATGTATATAAGTACTATAAGAAAAATCCTGGAAAATCAGTTTTTAGAGAGATTAATGTCTTCATATTTTACGTAACCATCGTTAAAATCACATACCAATTAGCCAATCATTCTTTATTTGAAACTTGCAACTTTTCGAGTTACAATATTTTCATATCAATGCGAAGTACAGAAAACCTTAACTGAATTGGTTTGATAGTTTTGAATTTCAATTGGTTGATTTAGATTTAGTTAATAATCGGCAGAATTATCTTTTACAAAAGGCAGTAAAGATTATTTGAGTGGAATTATAGTTTTCATTAAATATGGTACAGTACACTTTTCAAATGTCCGCACTTGCATTAATTTTAGTGTAGATATTACCGTAATCTTTAAGTAACTTGAGACAAGAAAAATGTCAGATTGTCCCTATGTAAATACGCAAATCTTTTTAAATTTAATTTTTATGATGTTTCACGCCAGTAAGCCCTGAGAGTGCACCACTTAGGTTGCTACTGTACCGATTAAGATTAAACCATTTGATTGAATTTTGGAATCAATGTATGCAGGACCATTCCTTGTACATCAGTAAATGTATAACTAGCAATGAACGAATGGTTGCATGATATCTGGTGTAAGTGTTACGAGGAGGATCTAGTTTACAGAAGGAAGTTATAATTTCGTGTTAGTGTTGTCTTTAGTGAAAATTAATTGTGTGCTGTTTTTGATAGAGCTGTGCAAAGGTTATCTTGGAAAGACACTTTGATTAGTTTTTCTCGGGTTAAATCAAGGTTGTCAAGTAGTCTATACCCCAGTTTGATACCAAAAGTTTAATCTAAATTTATACTAAATCATAGGAGATTAAGTTTAAATATTCAGATTAGGGTAAACTTTGTTTAGTAGGCAGCTCTAAAAACTTATTCTATTTCATAAAACACAATATAAGTTAGTCTAATTGCATAATTGGCCAAACGGGAGTTTCAAATCAAAAGGGTTTTGAGAATAATTTCAATTATTCGGGTGCTTAAATTCATTCCATATTTGAATCGCAAATTTACAAGGTTTTCGTAATGAACAGTTGCAAACATATATGAAATAGCAAATCCACTGGTTAATCAATTTAAAGTAATTTCACTTGTTCTTGCATTAATTACTTTAAGATTAAGTCTAAAGATTTATTTTCATTAGTAGCAATCAATTCATACAAATGACATTCCCAAAGTATATTCTCAAATAGAAAAATAATAATCTAGTTCTGCATTACTTAATTTGTTGTTCAGTTTAATACATCTGTATATCATAACATTTTTAATGTATTTGTGACTTATGTGCAATTTTCCTCCGGTATAAAAATGGTCTTGGTCCCCATAGACTGTCACAATTATATCATGTTGTTTTATGAGTCTCTTGATATATTAAATTTTTACGTGGCCCCATTAAGGTTAGGGGATAGGCAAGGAAATATTCTTTTATAATATGAAGGACAAGCTTAAGGTTTTTTCACATAATTCGTTTCTAAGGGACAAGTTTGTCTTGTGCTTTTACTATAAGCAATGAAATTTACAAATGATACCCAATCCATAAGATACATTATAAATCCTAGTTTTTCAAAAGTTTCTTTTAATAAATTGAATTATTTTTTTTTATGAGGGAATAAAGCCATTAGTTCATTACATTGAAATATAGACAATTTGTAAGTCTGAGATTAATTCTTTTCAAATCAAGTTTCATTTATCTTCAGTACTCATGATAGCCCAAGATATTTTGTTTAAAAGCTAATCAATTGGATCACATCTTGGATAACTAGAGGTCGCCAACTATCCTTAACACTATGAAGAATTTAACAGTTAAAGAGGAATATTATTATACCCATAGAATTTTTTTACATTGTTAATAATCTTTTTAAACCATATAATGACATATACCGGTAATTCATTTACTAAGGTTTAACTTTGGCAATAATTTATGATGAATTTCTGATACTTAAACTAAAATTCAAATTATATCCATTTCTCAAAATAAATTTCGAGGTAGCTGATTTTTCAAATCTATTAAAAATTCACTGCTTATTAAGATCGTAAATACGAAGTTTACAATGCCGTAGATATTCTGTTAAAGGTTGACTGACATAGAAGTGTTCATATAAGAAAGAGAGAAGGATTCCGAATAATTCAAAATCTCCTTAGGCTTGTCGATAGTTTAGTGATGCTCTTGAGGTAATATCAATAGGATTTATTCAGGGTTGGGCAGCGGGTGGTAGTGTGTGTGTGTGTGTGCTTCATACTGTAGACTAATTTTTATCAAGTAGGCCTACTGTTCGATTAGTTGGTGCGCCTGTAAGATCGGAATAAGTAATAGGCAATGTCAGACTTAGGTAAAGTATCTCTTTGGCCATCAGTAACAGCTTTGTAGGTAGGCCTACTGTTAGTCTAAGTTTTTTTTTCCCTTAGCATTTAATGAAAATCTTTAATTAGGTTCTCTCCACGTAGCTTCTAAAAGGGGGGGGGGGGTATTTGAGAATGTATTACACATGGAACTGAATTGATTTTTTGTGGTCCACGTGCAAGGTTAATGTGTACTTCGGTCCGATCTGGCTATCTGCTGGGAGGAGTAGTAAGGATAGTCAGGGCAGTGGTTTGCACGTGTCTTCTCCTTTACCCGACTCAATCATGCACATGAAATGGGACGGATAAGAGAGATGCCTTTGGGCAGTTGTGGTTCCTGTCTGCTTTTGAGAGAGCAAAAGGTTTCTGGAGTAATCGATCGTGGTGGAATTGTAATATAAGACTGATGAGGTCTCCACTCCCTCCACCCAAATGTTTTCATTTAATGATTGTTTCTAAAAGAAAATTTAGATTTGAAAAGATATCCCCTTGCTCTGTCATTGCTTAAAGGTTTATCATTTAAAATGTCAAAAAAAAAATAAGTATTATCTAATGAAGTAATAATTAACTAGAATGCTACGACATTATCTTGAAAAAAAAATTATAATATTCTGGGCATATTTAATTCACAATCATTGCATTAATTTCTGTAAGATTTTCAATAAAAGATTTCAAAAGAGAAGGAAATGGAAAGCATTCAAGGGCCTGGTGACTTTGTTCGTTCAAAAGCAAAATGCCTAATTAATCTTTTGTCACCAGGTGGGAAGGGGTGGGCCTTGGTGGGCTTTCCATTTTCTTCTCTTTTTTTTTATTGAACTTAATAATTTACACAATCATGCCACTTGTAATCTCAAACGTTGAACTTCAAACTCATTCCAAGGTTCAGAAAAATCAAAGTAAACGAATTAACTCAGTATCTCATGTTGAGATCGGAAATGTCAGTTTTCTATGACTTTCTGTCGTTGGTTGAGTTTGTTAGAAAACGCGGTTAAATAATTTGATATAGTTTGTCCCTGTCTTGTAGTGTATTCATATTTATACTTAATATCGTTATTGAGTGTATTGAAACCTGTCCTATGTATGACAACAAATCTTCTACAATAAGACTTGATTGTAATATATTTGTTTTTCTTAATTCTTTATTTATAATCTTGAAAACTAACAAAATAATAGTCGACTCTTCGTCGACTATTCTAAAACCCAGAGTAGAAGCTACTTAGATATGTTTAAATTATAACTGAATTTGAGGCTATGAATTATGTTTAAATTATAACTGAATTTGAGGTTATGAATTATTACCACAAGACTAGAATTATCAGGAATGAATTTACTTTGAGAATTGGACTGAACATGAATTACCATAGTGCCAAAGTCCATCTTATTTTGATAATACAAACATACCAAGAGACAGTATATCTCTATCACCAGCGAAAGTGTTAACGAGCTCTGTAGATGGGAAGGGAATAAACCAGTCTTATAAATGAACACTTGTGGTTTATCATAGTTAAAAGCAAGATTTTATACTTCATGAGCTCTGTGGTCTTTCAGAGGAGAGAATTCAGGCATTTTACTGATACCAGAAGAGGGAGGGGGACGACTGGGGAGAACACTCAGTCATATGGACGTTAGAGTAAGGAGAATACTCCACGTTACTGAAATATTTAATTTTTTTTCTATTTTTTTTATCTTCAATATATGTTTAATAATAATGGATGAAATGAAAATAAATTTTATAAATAGTTATTTTCTTTTATTTACTATCTTAGTTTTTCCATTTATCATTTACACTTAGCAATTTTACAATTAGTTTTACATTGCTTTCTACATATTACTGTATCTTCTATTTTATACATTACTACTGCATCTTCTATTTATACATTACTATTGTATCTTCTATTCATACATTACTACTGTATCTTCTATTTATACATTACTACTGTATCTTCTATTTATACATTACTACTGTATCTTCTATTTATACATTATACTACTGTATCTTCTATTTATACATTACTACTGTATCATCTATCTATACATTACTGCTGAATTTTCTATTTATAAATTTCTACTGTATCTTGTAATTTCGATGTAGAAATAAAGCGGTTTTAACCATGAAAAACGCAATAAAGACATCAGCCATGTAAAGTACGAGAGACTTGTAATCGTGAAATAAAATTCATTATAGAAGACATTTTGAGCCATTCAAGACTATGCTATGGATGTTTTTTTATGTCTTCTATGGCGTACTTTACGATTACAAGGCTCTTGTACTTTACAAGGCTAATGTCTTTTCTGCGTTTTTCATGGTTAAAACAGCTGTATTTCCATATAAAAATTACAAAATACAGTAGAAATTTATAAGTAGAAGATACAGTAGTGATGTATGAATAGAAGATACAGTAGTAATGTATGAATAAAAGATACAGTAGTAATTTATGAATAAAAGATACAGTAGTAATGTATAAATAGAAGATACAGTAGTAATGTATGAATAGAAGATACAGAGTAATTATAAATAGAAAATACAGTAGTAATGTATAAATAGAAAATACAGCAATAATGTATAAATAGAAGATACAGTAGTAATGTATAAATAGAAAATACAGCAATAATGTATAAATAGAAGATCCAGTTGTAATGTATGAATAGAAGATACAGTAGCAATGTATACAAAGACAATACAATTGCAATATAAAAACATTACCAACAGCAATTAATACAAGTTGAAATATCATTCATAATTGATATGCAACTTTACTATATACATAGAGTACAATTGCCATATAACGACCACTTGCCTGCCTATTATTTTTCTTGAATCTAAACCATCTTAGAAAGACAACTGAAAGTGCAAATTAAAACAAAGTTTTCATAATTTTCATCATGCTGATTCTAAGCAATGTCTGCATGATTTGGTTGCCATCACAATGGAAATAGAAAGAGTTTTAAACGAGTGTTTTCAGAACTATTAATTCTAGGTTAATCACTAGTGATTCAAACACTTCCTATGGTTGAAGATCTTATTCAACACTTCCTTTAAACAACTTGAAAATTTCGTGCAGTCATTAAAGTTTATGAATATTCCACCTAAGGAAACATTCTGAAAGCTGCCCTCTCCAATAATATGAAATTCAAGTTTTCATAAAAATTTCCTTACTATAAATCTAAACTATTTGATCACAGAAATAATTTATCTAAAACTCTCAAAGACTAGCAAGAGTTTCTTCTCTAGACTGCCTTTCTAGAATGAATCTATAAGGTATCTCCTTTAGTCTCATTAAAAGCTAGTCCTACGTCGATCACTATTACTTTCCTTATAAAAGAACAAATTATTCGGTCATTTATAAATACAAATTCCTTAAAACTTGTGCCTGAACTTAAATTCTGTCCTGATAAACATCCAAATTTGGTCTCCGATCATTCATATGGAGTCACATTTAAATAATAAGCTTAATTACACTCAATTTACCTATATTCATCAGACTAACATTCGATAAAGGTCAACTATTTTAATTTAAACTAATAAATTTCTGTACTTTACCTTCTTTCACACTTCATTAACACCATGACATTTCTCTTATCTATTCCCTTCATATGCCTTAACCCTTTATAAATAGATTTTAAGTTTTATAGCTACACTTTCCTTAAATCTTTAATACGTTCTTTAAGATTATAGAACTAAGAGTTATTACATAAATATTCTTTCCTAGACCTTAAATATAATAATTATCCTTAAAAAGCTATAATCAATCTGATAATAGTTCTTTACATTTTTTTTTATCTACCCATCCTCTTATCTTGAACTCCCATTAATTTATAAATCAGCCCAAACTTCAAACCTTTCAAAAAATCAAGTCTTACCTAATTCATTCCCAAACACCTAAACTGAATCCTTAATCTTCCTTATGTCTTTCCATCAAGTCACTTAACCTACATTACGTAATTAGTGATGTGAGGCAGATCCCAAGAATAAGGTCATTATATGTACTATCGAGAATGGACACATTGCTTAAAATCAATAATAATTTTGCGCAAAACAGCGAAATCACTTTAAGGCTTAACCAAAACTAGTAACTAAGAACATCAACTTTAGGACAATTTCTTAGCTACTTTTCAGCTACTTTGAACAAGGATCTTACGTGTGACTGCAGTACTGTTCCACTAAAGATATTTCTTTTAAAAATTTAATTAAATTTGTATCAAAAGTAACTTTTGAGAAGAAAACACGTTGAGAATGATGGACAAAAATGACCTCTTAACTTTATTGAAATTAAAATACATTACATCCATTTTTTCTTCAACAGAACGGGAGCTTACTGAAAACCTGAATTGTATACTATCGAGAGAGAGAGAGAGAGAGAGAGAGAGAGAGAGAGAGAGAGAGAGAGAGAGAGAGAGAGAGAGAGAGTCAATTTCTTAGTGAATCTGATAGATGGATTTAATAAGATTCTCTTTAGCAATCCTTTAAATAAAGATAGCTATGGGATCAATGCTTGCACTACGGTACAGGGATAGACGATGCAAATTAAAACTAAGTTAGATTTTAGCTTATTTTGAATGTCTTTCAACATGGAAATCAACTTCGATATCACGAACTCTCCAGACATTAGTTAGGCCAACTAAAAGTTATGGAATAGAATATATAAAAGTAAAATTACAGAAATAAGATAATCTCAAAATTAAAGATTCATTTAAATTTTAAAATAAACTATAAACAAAGTCTAAATGGGATGAGTTACGAAAGCAGAAGAATAATTAAGGAAATGGTTTGAAGTTACAGTTCAAAGAATTTTAAACGACGCATATAATAGGTTTCAGATGTTAAGAGCGTGAAACGCAAAGCTAATGACCCAGCAGTCACACGTACTGATAACTTGTTTAAAATAGTTACATAAATTCACAGATAATATTACTCATGGACAACAGTCTAGAGCAGGAATGTCAAACTTAAATTCCTTTTAGTGGCAATTATGCATGTGACTATGGTTTTGAGGGCCAAAACAGATTTGTTAATTATTTAAGGGCAAGACTGAAAAATAAAGATTTATTGCTTGTCGTCCTGGTTTACCAAAAATACATTTGGGTTCAGATCATCATTTTAAATTAGTTACAGTTGGCTTATAACAATTATAGGAAGTTGAAAAATCTAGTAATCTCAATGGCCACATTTGGCCCGCAGGTCATAAGTTTGACATTTCTGGTCTAGAGAAAACTCTAGACTTTAAATTGATAAAGCTATATGGGAATAATTTCAATGATCTTTACAGTAAATTTCTCTACTATGAAAGTCCCTAGGGATAACGTGATATCCTACTCCACAGGACACAGGATACTTTTAGTGATCAAATTTATTTTCATGAGTCCTAAATTAATGTTTTAAATTATTACATACATTTCTGCATAGTTAATTACTAATTATTGAAGCCTCAATCTTGTTCATTGTAGGTTTGAACAAACTTGAAACCCAAAACTATTAAATTTGTCTAAGGCTAAGTTTGACTTAAGAGACTTGGGTCGGAATATTCAGATAGTCTTAAATTATCAAAAAGCTTAAATACCAAAACTTTAAATTTTTTCAAAACTTAAATACTTTTTTTTCACTAGAAATATACTGAAAAGTACATGAAAGACAAAGGTTCATCCCATAAAAAAACAATTCTGAAAATGTTGACGATATGAAACATTAAAATTACTTAATAATGATTAAAGAAATGAATCAAAATTTGAAGACTAAAATATGACTGGTTAAAATAAATTTTTGGAGTGGAAATTCAATTCTTAATATGAAAAGATTTAAGATTGAATTGGTCTAGATAAATTTGGTCAAGAACAAGAAATATTTCGCCATGTCACTTTTTTTTTTTTTTTTTTTTTAACAAAGTTTCGAAATGAATCATTCGTAAAAGATGCACTGATAAAACTAGACTTCTCTGAAGACCTGACAGATAGCCAACTTCAGGGGAACTTCAAGACATTCCTCGGAGCTCTCATCTTGTTGACAGCAGCAGTTGTAGAGGGAGTTTCAACGTAGTTAAGATTATATCTGAAGTTTCTATTTTCCAATTGCTTTCTTCTTGCCATGGGTTCATTAATCCTGTGAAAAGAAAATTTGAAATATCAGTTTGATATATGGATGGATATTTTACTACATAACATTTTCTAGACACTAATACAGCCACAGATTTCTGACAAACTGCCCACTTATCCCAATGAAATAGTCATTTGCATGAAGCACTCGACAAATACCCAAGAAAATATTAAATCGACGAAGTTTCAAATTTTCACCTAAACACAAAATTACGACAGAACACATTCAACCTATACGCTGATCTACCTATTTACTGTCCACATTCACTGAATTACACTTTAAGATGTTAAAATGTCCAGCGCAATTGTATGGTTAAGCTGTAGATTAAAATCTCTTGTCTAACCGTAATATTAATCCTTTTGCAAATCTATCCTACACCAAGCCATGAACATGTTACAATAAAAAACAAGGGACAACTATAATCTAAATCCACTTAACATACAGGTACTCAATGTTAATATTCATACTTATCCAATGAATAATCTACCATACTAGATTTTGTATTACTTCTCTTTAGTTATGATAAATGAACAAATTATATTCTCGAAGTCAATAAATTGAACACTATTCAACTTATAGGTCTAACAGAAACCATTATCTAATTCGCACATTTAAAACAAGGGAAATTTAATTCTCCTATTTCCAGCACATCACCATATTAAAACGTTCCAGGATTCACAATCAGGGTTCAGGAGCTGTCCACTCTAAAATCATCATCGTTATTATTATTAATATAAATAGCTAAGCTACAACCCTAAATGGAAAAGTAAGATGCTATAAGCCCAAGGGCTCCAATAAGGAAAGAGAGCCCAGTGAAGAAAGAAAATAAGGAAAAAAACGATATTAGTAGTAATGAATTAAAATGAAATATTCTAAAAAACCTTAACAACATTGAAACAGATATTTCATATATAAACTATTAAAAGACATGTCCGCCTGTTCAACATAAAAATATTTGCTGCAAGTTTGAACTTTTGAAATTGTTCTGATTCGAGTACCCGATTAAGATGATTATTCCACTACTTCGTCACAGCTGGAATAAAACTTTTAGAGTACTGCGTAGTATTGAGCCTCATGATGGAGAAGGCCTGGCTATTAGAATTAACTGCATGTCTTGTATTACGAACAGGATGGAATTGTCCGGGAAGCTCTAAATGTAAAGGATGGTCAGAATTATGAAAAATCTTATGCAGCATGTATAATGAACTAATTGAAAAACGGTGGTCAGAATTATGAAAAATCTTATGCAGCATGTATAATGAACTAATTGAACAACGGTGCCAGAGATTAATATCTAGAACAAGAATAAGAAATTTAATAGACCAGAAGTTCCTGTTCAACAGATTAAGATGAGAATCATCAGCTGAACACCCGACAGGAGAACAATACTCGAAACAAGGTAGAATGAAAGAATTAAAGGACTTCTTCAGAACAGATTGATCACTCGGTTGTGAGAGACGGAAAGAGGAGGGGGGGGGGAGAGGTTGTTACATGGGAGAGAGTATATATCCCAAAAATATACAGAATAAGTATCTGTTTAAAATTAGATAATTTTTTTTCTATTCTTATTTTGATTATGGTTTAGTGGGTTTATAAATGACCACAGTAGTTTTATTCTGGGATGAAAGTGTCTGCTATATTTGCACAATTAGCAATTTATTACGACTTCCATACGTAATGGGGGGGGGTGGCACAAGACGTTCAAATTCCATAAAGAGAGACATGAATAAGTCCCCCTTAAGGTAGTAATTTTTGGTGGGGGCAGATTAGACATGGGAGACTTAAGGTAGTAATTTTTGGTGGGGGCAGATTGGACATGGTAGACTTAAGGTAGTAATTTTTGGTGAGGCAGATTAGACATGGGAGACTTAAGGTAGTAATTTTTGGTGGGGCAGATTAGACATGGGAGACTTAAGGTAGTAATTTTTGTGGTGGCAGATTGGACATTGGACATGGGAGACTTAAGGTAGTAATTTTTGGTGGGGGCAGATTGGAAATGGGAGACTTAAAGTAGTAATTTTTGGTGGGGGCAGATTAGACATGGGAGACTTAAGGTAGTAATTTTTGGTAGGGGCAGATTAGACATGGGAGACTTAAGGTAGTAATTTTTGGTGGGGGCAGATTAGACATGGGAGAATTAAGGTAGTAATTTTTGGTGGGGGCAGATTAGACATGGGAGAATTAAGGTAGTAATTTTTGGTGGGGGCAGATTAGACATGGGAGACTTAAGGTAGTAATTTTTGGTGGGGGCAGATTAGACATGGGAGAATTAAGGTAGTAATTTTTGGTGAGGGCAGATTAGACATGGGAGACTTAAGGTAGTAATTTTTGTGGTGGCAGATTGGACATTGGACATGGGAGACTTAAGGTAGTAATTTTTGGTGGGGGCAGATTAGACATGGGAGACTTAAGATAGTAATTTTTGGTGGGGCAGATTAGACATGGGAGACTTAAGGTAGTAATTTTTGGTGGGGGCAGATTGGACATGGGAGACTTAGGGTAGTAATTTTTGGTGGGGGCAGATTAGACATGGGAGACTTAAGGTAGTAATTTTTGGTGGGGCAGATTAGACATGGGAGACTTAAGGTAGTAATTTTTGGTGAGGCAGATTAGACATGGGAGACTTAAGGTAGTAATTTTTGGTGGGGCAGATTAGACATGGGAGACTTAAGGTAGTAATTTTTGTGGTGGCAGATTGGACATTGGACATGGGAGACTTAAGGTAGTAATTTTTGGTGGGGGCAGATTGGAAATGGGAGACTTAAAGTAGTAATTTTTGGTGGGGGCAGATTAGACATGGGAGACTTAAGGTAGTAATTTTTGGTGGGGGCAGATTAGACATGGGAGACTTAAGGTAGTAATTTTTGGTGGGGGCAGATTAGACATGGGAGAATTAAGGTAGTAATTTTTGGTGGGGGCAGATTAGACATGGGAAACTTAAGGTAGTAATTTTTGTGGTGGCAGATTGGACATTGGACATGGGAGACTTAAGGTAGTAATTTTTGGTGGGGGCAGATTAGACATGGGAGAATTAAGGTAGTAATTTTTGGTGGGGGCAGATTAGACATGGGAGAATTAAGGTAGTAATTTTTGGTGGGGGCAGATTAGACATGGGAGAATTAAGGTAGTAATTTTTGGTGGGGGCAGATTAGACATGGGAGACTTAAGGTAGTAATTTTTGTGGTGGCAGATTGGACATTGGACATGGGAGACTTAAGGTAGCAATTTTTGGTGGGGGCAGATTAGACATGGGAGACTTAAGGTATTAATTTTTGGTGGGGCAGATTAGACATGGGAGACTTAAGGTAGTAATTTTTGGTGGGGGCAGATTAGACATGGGAGAATTAAGGTAGTAATTTTTGGTGGGGGCAGATTAGACATGGGAGACTTAAGGTAGTAATTTTTGGTGGGGGCAGATTAGACATGGGAGAATTAAGGTAGTAATTTTTGGTGGGGGCAGATTAGACATGGGAGACTTAAGGTAGTAATTTTTGTAGGGGCAGATTGGACATTGGATATGGGAGACTTAAGGTAGTAATTTTTGGTGGAGCATATTTGACATGGGAGACTTAAGGTAGTAATTTTTGGTGGGGCATATTTGACATGGGAGACTTAAGGTAGTAATTTTTGGTGGAGCATATTTGACATGGGAGACTTAAAGTAGTAATTTTTGGTGGAGCATATTTGACATGGGAGACTTAAGGTAGTAATTTTTGGTGGAGCATATTTGACATGGGAGACTTAAGGTAGTAATTTTTGGTGGAGCATATTTGACATGGGAGACTTAAGGTAGTAATTTTTGGTGGAGCATATTTGTCATGGGAGACTTAAGGTAGTAATTTTTGGTGGGGGCAGATTAGGCATGGGAGACTTAAGGTAGTAATTTTTGGTGGGGCAGATTAGACATGGGAGACTTAAGGTAGTAATTTTTGGTGGAGCATATTTGACATGGGAGACTTAAGGTAGTAATTTTTGGTGGGGGCAGATTAGACATGGGAGACTTAAGGTAGTAATTTTTGGTGGGGGCAGATTAGACATGGGAGACTTAAGGTAGTAATTTTTGGTGGGGACAGATTAGACATGGGAGAATTAAGGTAGTAATTTTTGGTGGGGGCAGATTAGACATGGGAGACTTAAGGTAGTAATTTTTGTAGGGGCAGATTGGACATTGGATATGGGACACTTAAGGTAGTAATTTTTGGTGGAGCATATTTGACATGGGAGACTTAAGGTAGTAATTGTTGGTGGGGCATATTTGACATGGGAGACTTAAGGTAGTAATTTTTGGTGGAGCATATTTGACATGGGAGACTTAAGGTAGTAATTTTTGGTGGAGCATATTTGTCATGGGAGACTTAAGGTAGTAATTTTTGGTGGGGGCAGATTAGACATGGGAGACTTAAGGTAGTAATTTTTGGTGGGGCAGATTAGACATGGGAGACTTAAGGTAGTAATTTTTGGTGGGGGCAGATTAGACATGGGAGAATTAAGGTAGTAATTTTTGGTGGGGGCAGATTAGACATGGGAGAATTAAGGTAGTAATTTTTGGTGGGGGCAGATTAGACATGGGAGACTTAAGGTAGTAATTTTTAGTGGGGGCAGATTAGACATGGGAAAATTAAGGTAGTAATTTTTGGTGGGGGCAGATTAGACATGGAAGACTTAAGGTAGTAATTTTTGTGGTGGCAGATTGGACATTGGACATGGGAGACTTAAGGTAGTAATTTTTGGTGGGGGCAGATTAGACATGGGAGACTTAAGGTAGTAATTTTTGGTGGGGCAGATTAGACATGGGAGACTTAAGGTAGTAATTTTTGGTGGGGGCAGATTAGACATGGGAGAATTAAGGTAGTAATTTTTGGTGGGGGCAGATTAGACATGGGAGACTTAAGGTAGTAATTTTTGGTGGGGGCAGATTAGACATGGGAGAATTAAGGTAGTAATTTTTGGTGGGGGCAGATTAGACATGGGAGACTTAAGGTAGTAATTTTTGTAGGGGCAGATTGGACATTGGATATGGGAGACTTAAGGTAGTAATTTTTGGTGGAGCACATTTGACATAGGAGACTTAAGGTAGTAATTTTTGGTGGGGCATATTTGACATGGGAGACTTAAGGTAGTAATTTTTGGTGGAGCATATTTGACATGGGAGACTTAAGGTAGTAATTTTTGGTGGAGCATATTTGACATGGGAGACTTAAGGTAGTAATTTTTGGTGGGGCAGATTGGACTTGGGAGACTTAAGGTAGTAATCTTTGGTGGGGCATATTTGACATGGGAGACTTAAAGTAGTAATTTTTGGTGGGGGCAGATTAGACATGGGAGACTTAAGGTAGAAATTTTTGGTGGGGGCAGATTGGACATGGTAGACTTAAGGTAGTAATTTTTGGTGGGGCATATTTGACATAGGAGACTCAAGATAGTAATTTCTGGTGGGGCATATTTGACATGGGAGACTTAAGTTAGTAATTTTTGGTGGGGACAGATTGGACATGGGAGACATAAGGTAGTAATTTTTGGTGGGGCATATTTGACATGGGAGACTTAAGGTAGTAATTTTTGGTGGGGGCAGATTGGACATGGGAGACTTAAGGTAGTAATTTTTGGTGGGGCATATTTGACATGGGAGAATTAAGGTAGTAATTTTTGGTGGGGCATATTTGACATGGGAGTCTTAAGGTAGTAATTTTTGGTGGGGCAGATTGGACTTGGGAGACTTAAGGTAGTAATTTTTGGTGGGGCATATTTGACATGGGAGACTTAAGGTAGTAATTTTTGGTGGGGGCAGATTAGACATGGGAGACTTAAGGTAGTAATTTTTGGTGGGGGCAGATTGGACATGGGAGACTTAAGGTAGTAATTATTGGTGGGGCATATTTGACATGGGAGACTTAAGGTAGTAATTTTTGTTGGAGCATATTTGACATGGGAGACTTAAGATAGTAATTTTAGGTGGGGCATATTTGATATGGGAGACTTTAGGTAGTAATTTTTGGTGGGGGCAGATTGGACATGGGAGACTTAAGGTAGTAATTTTTGTTGGGGCATATTTGACATGGGAGACTTAAGGTAGTAATTTTTGGTGGGGCATATTTGTCATGGGAGACTCAAGGTAGTAATTTTTGGTGGGGGCAGATTGGACATGGGAGACTTAAGGTAGTAATTTTTTTTGGGGGGGGGCAGATTGGACATGGGAGACTTAAGGTAGTAATTTTTTTTTGGGGGGGGCAGATTGGACATGGGAGACTTAAGGTAGTAATTTTTGTGGGGGCAGATTGGACATGGGAGACTTAAGGTAGTAATTTTTGTGGGGGAAGATTGGACATTGGACATGGGAGACTTAAGGTAGTAATTTTTGTGGAGGCAGACTGGACATGGGAGACTTAAGGTAGTAATTTTTGTGGAGGCAGATTGGACATGGGAGACTTAAGGTAGTAATTTTTGTGGGGGCAGATTGGACATTGGACATGGGAGACTTAAGGTAGTAATTTTTGTGGAGGCAGACTGGACATGGGAGACTTAAGGTAGTAATTTTTGTGGAGGCAGACTGGACATGGGAGACTTAAGGTAGTAATTTTTGTGGAGGCAGACTGGACATGGGAGACTTAAGGTAGTAATTTTTGTGGAGGCAGACTGGACATGGGAGACTGTACGGGGGACATTTGGTCACCCTAAAAAGGCAATACAACACACTATTCTGTTGAGATTATTCCTGATGTGACCAAATTGAGGAAGGATCTTCACAAGTCATTTCACATTTCCCAACTTGCTGATCTATTCAATCAATGATATAGAATGTTTTTATTAATCCTTGTGTAGAATTTATCAGTCATTCACCAGTTAGGGACGTTACCACATCAGCCATAACAACCCTATTAAAATATATTTTTAAACTTGATAATAAATTTTACTGTTCAGCGTCATTATTCTCCAAGTCACCAATTAGAGATCACGCCTTACTCATGATTAATTTAATACTTTTTTTTGAAAAATCTTTAATTAATCAGGGTTTATTTCATGACGTATTTACTTTGAATGGATTTGTTTCATAGACGTTAATAAGAATGCCGGGGTGGATGGTTACACACACGCATGTATGTATGTATGCATGGGTGTGTATATATATATATATATATATATATATATATATATGTATGCATGGGTGTGTATATATATATATATATATATATATATATATATATATATATATATATATATATATATATATATATATACAGTATATAAATTTATATATATATATATATATATATATATATATATATACAGTATATAAATATATATATATATATATATATAAATATATATATATATATATATATATATATATATATACTGTATATATATATATATATATATATATATATATATATATGTATATATATATATATATATATATATATATATATATATATATATATATATATATATATATATATATATATATATATATATATATATATATATATATATTCGATGAAACTTTCAAAAGTTTGGCTTAAAACAAAGTAAAAAATACGATATTCTGTGAACCCGTGATCAAATAAAGATGTTACCTTATGATGAAAAAAAAAAAAAACATTAAAAAAAAAATTTGTATGCGAACAGTTGCTAGACTTATAAAAAGTCCAGAACAATTTTGGCAAGGTGGATCAGACCAAGACCAGTGAAGACACTAAAGGAATATTTTTCGATTTGTGTACCAAGAGAACAGGATTGCCAACTTTCTTTAAGCACTAGGTCGAGTTTGTTCGCAAATCAATAATGGAGAGGCACTCCGTTGAGTGCAGACCTCCGCCGCGGCAGCTTATTTCTCGACATTTTGCTTGACCGTGACCTTGACCTTTGACCTTAACATTTATTAATTGGCGTGGATTTTCATACTCTCGTATATGAACCAAGTTTGAAGTCTCTGTGATAACGATGTCCAAACTTATGGCTGATTACGTGAATTGGACATTTTGCTTGACCGTAACCTTGACCTTCCATAATTTAATCATTTCCAGCTTTTTACATAAAAATTAACCCCTGCAAGTTTCATTATTTCACGATTAAAATTGTGGCCAGGAAGTTGTTCACAAACAAACACAAACAGGTAGTAAACATACCCTCCTTCCGACTTCGTTGAAGATTCAATTACATAATTAGTTAACACTAATATTACATAGAAATACCTGTATTGCCACCCCCATAAGCAACTAGACTCCCCAACCATTTTCACCAAAAAGTTCCCACAGAAAAAGAAATATTGAAATAAATAATGTGATTTCATAAACATTAAATTGTCTAAATCCTTAAATCCACACATTGGATATCCCCAAGTATACAACAAGTCTTTTGATGAAAGATCAATTAATTTACCAGTATAAGAACCATCTAAACACAAATGATTATATTAAAACTTTAGTTTTCAAAATACTCTCAATATTTTGACCAGTCTCTTCCTAACACCTGCTGCTATTACGTGGCTCAAGGATAAAAGAGCGCCCCTTCCCCTTCATGGTCCTGCCGCTATTTGCGTTGGTATGTGGAGGAACGTATGAAAGAGAAATCAATATGTAAAAAGGACCAAGATCCGATTTTCCAATACTAAAATTATAGGTAAAACTAACAGCGAAATGTTGTGAAAAAAATAACCTATCGAGGAAAATGGCTTCACTAAGTAACAATGATGTTCACCTAGGCCTCATCCCCCACGTAGGTATGATTTTGAATCTCTCTCTCTCTCTCTCGGGACTCAACATCACAACAGAGTAAAGCTACTGACCTCATTTAAGTAAAAAAAGGAACACAAAGTATTCAGGGTAAAACATTCGAATCTCCAACTACTGCTTGGCCAATAGTATCAAGGAAGACGAGTCTGAGTAACAAGAACGAGAAAGTTTGATCGGCGTAGTTACGCAACAACCTGATTCAACAATCTTATGGGAGATGGATAGTACGAGAAAATATTGCTTATTTGTGACAAACGCTCGTCTTGATCAAAAGGATTTGAATCTTAAACTAGGCCTTTTTCTAATGGAAAAGGGATCAACGGGGAATAACAAAATTCACTTACGAAGCCACAACGATTTTTTTTCCTTTGGAGTGTTGGCCAGCAAATTGCAACTAACGCTGAGTCTACGTTAAGGAAATGGGTCTGGATATGGCAGTTCTTGCAATGAAGGCTGGACTAAACATGCTCAAGTTAAAAGCAAGTTTCAGGGGAAGTCACAAGATGTGTGTGACCTATGCGAAGATGAAGATGATACTACAGTACATTTATTTTCATGGCCTAAATTAAGAGTCAGTGGAACAAGACATAAGCGTAGGTATGTTGCAAAAGCAGAACAGGGATCTGGTTGTATGCGTAAGAAGGGGCAATGCGTATGAAACAAGAATTGAAGTCCAAATTGACCACAATAGGTTAAAAAGCCAAAACTGATGATATCCCAACTGCTATCAAGGTAGAATGGGATAGAAGTAAAATTTAAGAACTTCATTATCAATTTAGTTATGCACAGGTGAATTAAGCTTAATTAAAGTAATAAACATCAGTTTAAAAGCTTTGCAACTATTTATAAAGCGATATAGTGACCGCAAATTTATTTTGGGGCGAGTTTTGATACTTCACTTTGATCAAGTCACTTTTGTGCATTAAAAAAAAGCCTACTATTGGAGCCTACATTAATCTGTATAAATTAACACAATCAAAGGATACTGATGTTTCCTTAAACTACAAATACTGGCATTTGAGACCGGAAACTCCCATAACACTTCATTGTGATTCACAATGACAGACTAACTGAACAAGTTAAAGAGTTTGGCATGGTGTTATACAACTTTTGAATGTGGTCTCCTTATAATTGGGGAGAGAGAGAGAGAGAGAGAGAGAGAGAGAGAGAGAGAGAGAGAGAGAGAGAGAGAGACTCATATAGACTACAATAGTAGGCTTTTTTTTAACACTTGATCAAGGTGAAGTAACATGTTGCGAAATCTAAATTGACCTTTGCAAGTGGCAATAAGTACTTACACTTAAAACTGCTTCTTTCTTCTCCCACTGGAAATCCTCCTTTCCTCTCCCAGACTCTCCTACTCATTGGGACTCTCTGCTATACAGCCTTTCCCCTACCACTATAAACCCTCTCTTCTCGCCCCTAACAAGGGAGAAAAAAATATATACTTCCAGGCCCCGCTGATCTGCAATCACCACACCTACCCGCCAGTTTAACCACCTAGGGGCTAGACGCACCGTCAAAAAGCTCCGGGCAATCTAAAGAAGAAGAAGAAGGTGAAGTATCAAAACGTAAGAAAGCGTATGAGCGTATTAACAAGAAAGCTCCAGAATTCGTGTGTATGAATGCATACACGCACATAAACACGTGCAAGATCAGCTCTTGCAAAATGAAGAAATCGTGGAATTCTACATAAATTAGAATTCTTGGAGTCAAACGCGAGTATTGAATTAGCATTTAACACATTCCATGCTCTCTCTCTCTCTCTCTCTCTCTCTCTCTCTCTCTCTCTCTCTCTCTCTCTCTCTCTCTCTCTGTTCGCTAAATGCTTAGGGCTGTAACGCCATCTACACTACATTAAGTACTCCTTGTAAAGTGTTTCAATTCTAACTACTAAATTGATTTAAATATAAATCAAATAATTTATTTTCTTAAAGAGGACAACATAATTGAAAACAATTATGAGAGAGAGAGAGAGAGAGAGAGAGAGAGAGAGAGAGAGAGAGAGAGAGAGAGAGAGAGAGAGAGAGAGAGAGAGAGAGAGAGAATTTTCAGTTATTAGGACGTTAAATAATCAAGATGTAATATACCTAATGAGACAATACAGTGAATAGTTCAACATACATCAAGTGTTAACACTTATGAAATTAACGCGTATCAGATAAGATCCAAGAAAGTAGACTGAGGTGGTATGGTCATGTCATGAGAAGAGATGAGAGTGATGGAAATGGAGGTACAGGGAACGAGAAGGAGAGGGAGACCAAAGCGAAGGTGGGTGGACTGTATCAAGGATGACCTTCGATCAAAGGGATTAACCGGTGATGAAGTGTGGGACAGAGGTAGATGGAGAAAGCTGACCAGAAACATCGACCCCACATAGAAGTGGGAAAAGATGCAGACAAAGAAGAAAGAAGAGGATGTCTTCAAAAACGCATGTAAGATAAGTAAGCTCTTGCGTTCAAACAATTTCTACGAGCTGTCACACTCGAAGTCTCGCGTCTTGGAAAACTGAAAAGGGAGTTTTTCATAAACATTTTACGTTGCTTCACACAGGTTCGTTTGAGCGAAGACCATGGAAAAATCAGTTACTAACTCCAAGCATGTTAGTATAAGAGATTGTGGAATAAAATGACTATCAAAATCAATGCAGTATATAACTACTGTCTACATTTTCCAGAATATTTTCTTCAGAAGTTTCTTAGTTTCTTAAATCCACAAACTGAAAATGAAATAGCCAAATTAAACTTTCCCCAATTCGTTCCCTCGTGTGGCTGGTGATGTCTTTAAGTAACCAAGATTTTTGGAAGACCTTAATGTCATTCTAACGACTTTACTTTAATAACTTAATAAGTCCCACTCGGCACCAAAACCTTTCAGTCATGAAGCAGAATTTACGTTCTGTTGTGGCCTGATTGGTAACGTCTCTGCCTGGTGTTTGCCAGTCAGGGGTTCGAGTCCCGCTCAGACTCGCTAGTGCCATTACTGTCTGCAACCTTACCATCCTTGTGAGCTATGGTTTGAGGGGTTTGGGGGAGCCTATAGGTCTATCTTCTGAGCCATCAGCAGGCACTGTCTGGCCCTCCCTGGTCCTAGCTTGGGAGGAGAGGAGGCTTGGGCGTTGATCATATATGGTCAGTTTCTAGGACATTGTCCGGCTTGCTATGACAATGTAACTGTCCCTTGCCTCTGCCATTCATGAGCGACCTTTAAACCTTTAAAACCCAGGTTATCTGCATCCAATTTTCTTTGGATATTGTTTCACAAAAACAACTTGAAGAATTCCCAGGTTGTTAAACAGCAATGTATTTCTTTAAAACTTAAACCTAAACCAAACCAACCACCGTGGAACCCGGGCAATTTATTCATCTCTAAGTATCTGAAATATGGAGTGCACTTAACAAAAACCGTAACTTTAATCAGAAATTCTCCGTAAAAATCTACTGTTCTCAGCCGTATTTCAGTAAAATACGTGTGGCCGTAATTTCAGCATACTTTGTTATTATCCCCCCTCTACGACAATATATCCGTTTTTAAAACGGTAAAAATCCTGGAACAAATATTACCAGGTATTTACCGTTTTTTCATATAAGGTTTTAACAGGGTAGCCCGTTCTTATTGTCACTCCTGTAAAAGAAAATCTCTGACTTTGTACAAATGAAAGAAAAAAAAAATGCTGTTTAACTCGGCACCCAGTTAGCTCAACCAGCCAATGGGTTATCCTATCTTGAGGTGAAACATCCTATACTTATTTTGCTCCCCTCTTTATTTCGAAACTTTCAAATCTGTACTCCGAGCTAAATAAGACACAGCAGCAATAGTCACTTCAAATTTAAAGGTTTAGAGGTCGCTCATGAATGGCAGAGGCAAGAGACAGTGACATTGCCCTAGCAATCAGGACAATGCCCTAGAGACTGACCATATATTATATGATCAGCGCCTAAGCCTCCTCTCCACCCAAGCTAGGACAAGGGAGGCCAGGTAATGGCTGCTGATGACTCAACAGATAGATCTATAGGCTCCCCCAACCCCCCCAACCTTAGCTCACAAGGATGGTAAGGTTGCAGACACTAATGGCACTAACGAGTCTGAGCGGGACTCGAACCCCAGACTGGGAAACACCAGGCAGAGATGTTACCAATCAGGTCACAGCAACCCAGTAAATAACACTATTAATCACAATTGGCCTCAACTGAACATTAATACAAATACTTCTTTACAATAGCAATGTTTAAGATTATATGATACCTAGTGATTCATACAAACTAATCTAATATTCATTGGAATGTAAATAAAGTTTCTTCATTTAATCGCTACATTGACTTCAGTGTGGAGAGTTAGAACAAATTGTTTACGTAAATATTTGTGAGGGAGAGTCGTTAATGTACGTTACCACAACCACGATATTTTTTATAACAATTATCATTGACAAAATGGTTCACAGTTGACAAAAATACAACATCAAAGATTAACGTATATACTAACGAACCGCATTTCACTAATAGTATTAAATGCTAATTATCAGAAGTTTCCTCATTAGTAAGGTATTTTTTTTATTAGATTAATTACTTGAGTGTGTTTAGCAATTTTCAGAGTTGCTTAAATCATACGAGAGAGAGAGAGAGAGAGAGAGAGAGAGAAGAGAGAGAGGAGAGAGAGAGAGAGAGAGAGAGAGAACTGGACAGAGCAAACCGGCAGAGAGAGAGAGAGAGAGAGAGAGAACTGACATACCAAACACGGTCAGAGAGAGAGAGAGAGAGAGAGAGAGAGAGAGAACTGACATACCAGCACGGTCAGAGAGAGAGAGAGAGAAGAGAGAGAGTGAGAGAGAGAGAGGAGAGAAGAATTATACCAACACGGTCAGAGAGAGAGAGAGAGAGGAGAGAAGAGAGAGAGAGGAGGAGAGAGAGAGAGAGAGAGAATTAAAATAATTATACCAAATACGGTCAGAGGAGAGAGAGAGAGAGAGAGAGAGAGAGAGAGAGTAGGAGAGAGAGAGAGGAGAGAGAGAGAGAGAGAGAGAGAGAGAGAGAATTAAAACTGAATTATACCAAATACGGTCAGAGAGGAGAGAGAGAGAGAGAATTAAAACGGAAATATACCAAACGGCGGTCAGAGAGAGAGAGAGAGAGAGAGCGAGAGAGAGAGAGAGAGAGAAGAGAGAGTTAAAAAACTGATCACGACCATAAACAATAATTCCTAATGACCAAACATATGATATGCAAATGAGTACCTTGATGATAATAAATTCCAATTTCTGCAACATGTTGACAACTGACGACTACTTTATACTGAGCCTGCAAGTCT
>NW_027171961.1:0-5000 GCF_036898095.1 Palaemon carinicauda
TTCCATTCATGTATAAATTGGCTGATTCCTATCTCACTTTACATCGAGAAGAAATATAGCGAAAAATTTGATTTGCTTAGTTTTTTATGCACTTTTTTGAAAAGCATGTTAGCATTGTTAGATTACAGTTACAAGAAATACAGACACACACAAACACACATATATATAATCTATACAATATATGTATATATATTATATATATATATATATATATATATATATATATATATATATATATATATATATGTACATAGATATATATATATATATGATTTATATATAAATATGTAATATATACATGTAATATATATATATATATGTATATATATGTAATGTTTATATATGTATATTATATATATATGTATATGTATATATGTATATGTATATGTATATATATATGTATATATATATATATGTATATGTATATATATATGTATATGTATATATATATATATATATATATATATGTATATGTATATATATGTGTATATATATGTATATATAGGTGTATATATATGTGTATATATATGTATATATAGGTGTATATATATGTGATATATATGTATATATATATATGTATATATAGGTGTATATATAGGTATATATAGTATATATATATATATATATGTATATATATATAGTATATATATGATATATATATGTATATATAGTATATATATATATATATATATATATATATATATATATATATATATATATATAATATATGTATATATGTATATGTATTATAGTGTATATATATGTATATATATATATATATACATATATGTATATTAGTATATGTATATATAGTGCATATATATATATATATATATATATATATATAAATATGTATATATACATAAATATATGTATAAATTTATATATATATATTATTAACTTGATGCCTTTGGCATTGAACAGAAGTTAGTTTGTTTCTGTATATTGACTTTCTATGCCCTTTTTAAATTAGTGTTCTGGCCCTTAAAGTTTTGTTGTAATACCTCTATAGCTTTTACGTTTATCTCGTAAATCACTCAGCGTTATAGCTATTCATTGTGTTCCTGAAAAAACACGTTGCAAACACTCACAACAAACGTACACACTCACACATATATACACACACACACACACACATATATATATAGTATATATATATATATATATATATATATATAGTTATATATATATATATAGTATTATATATATATAGATCTATGTATATATAGATATATATATATTATATAGTATATATATATACTGTATATATATATATTATATATATATATATATATATATATATTATTAAATATATATAATGTATACAGTTAGTGTATGTATGAGTATTATATTATGTTTATACACACACACAGTATATATATATATATATATATATATAGTATATATATATATATATATGTTTATACACACACAGCACATATATATATATTATATATATATAGTATATATATATGTGTGTGTGTGTATAAACATATATATATACTATATATATATATATATGATGTGATGTGTTGTGTGTGTGTGTTGTGTGTGTGTTGTGTGTGTATAAACATGATATATATATATATATATATATATATATATATATATATATATATGTATATTATAATTATATATATATATATACATATATATATATGTGTGTGTAAACATATATAACTATACATACACATATAAAACTATATATACATATATATCATATAATATACTGTATATATACTGTATATATATATATATATATATATATATATTATATATATATTATATATACTGTATATATATGTATATACTGTATATATTATATATATATATATAAGTATATTATATATATATATATATCTATAGTATATAGATATATAATATATATATATATATATAATATATATATATATATATATATATATATATATATACCTAAATAAAATCAAATTTCATTACTATAAAGGCAACATTCGCCAAGCAAATACAGCATATTTCACTCCATCTCCTTTCCATGCAACCATTCTAAATTTGTGAATAACCAAATTTAAGGTCATTTGGTTTAAATGCAACAAATACATATTTTTTTAAGTGGCAGAGAAAATCCCTAAAATTATTAATTTTGAAGGGATGTATGTAAAAGACGTGACTTATATCTAAGGTGTCCTCATACGGAATTGCAGGTCATTTGGCGTAATAAACTGTTTTGGTCTAAAAAGGTACAAATATTACAACATTAACCATTGTGAACAAACGTATACCGAAAATGTTGATTACCTCCTATTAGTATTTATCTAAAGCATCTCCGTGCCAAATTTCAGGTCATTCGTTTATATCATCATGGCACAGAAGACCAAAATGTACATTTTGCTCACTACATGGCAAAAAAAAAAAAAAAAAAAAAATACGCAACAAGGTTAAACGCATCTGGGTATTTGCTCACTTGACCTTTGTGCCAAATTTCATGTCATTTGGACCAGAAATTACTTGAGATGAATCTATTTGAAGATTTGACAGCAGGAGGAGAAGAAACATCGGGAAAAACAATATATTTCATTCCTATGCAGTGAAATCTAAATATCCGGGAGGGGAACACCAAAAGGATAAATTACTATTTTGTGTGTAATCATATAACGTATAAGCGACCTGTCCCATTGTAAAAAGAAAAAAAAAAAAAGAGAAAAATAATACACCCGGAATGTGTTGGAATATCACTTAAACATGAGAGAAACCCAGAAGAAGATATTTCAACAACTTTAGAAATGTTGAGCCTCACTTTTCAACAAAGGATAAAAGGGTAAAGTTTCAAGAAGACGGTCCAGGAATGAAAACACACGGACCCGTGAATCCCTGCGAATTGAACAAAGGAGAGAATACAATGCGTGAAGTATTTTCCTTTGGAACGTAGGTTACAAAGCAGTAGCAGAGTCCAAGAGGGGGTGGAAGACATTGTTTCAAAGAGGGGATCTTGTCTTTGGTTGTGACTTGGGTTTAAGACTCCACCACAATCCTTGTCCTTCTATAGCCATCCCCGGCTCTTCTAAAGGATTGAAATGAAATTTTGAAGGACTTGGGAAACGAGTAGATGGTGAAATTAAAATGTAAATATAAATAGTTATTTAATAGGATAATTCATATGTTACTTCCACAATTGAATAAAAGTGCTAAGGGTTGGGTTTATGGATTTAAGCCATTTAGCCCGGCACTGGGGCCTGTGACCCCATTCAGTTCCAAAGTTCAACTAAGGGAAAACCATGCAATGGTATTTTGAAGTAAATGTTAAAAGAAGTTAGACACCAAATGGAAGAAAGTTGGAACGGATGTAAAGTAGACGGAAATAAATCGAAGTTTCCAAGTGCAGTTAAGAATCGGAGGAACGCTGCAAATCCTCTAAAGTTTACAGAATATTACACGTCATGGAGTGAACTTTTGAACCCACACCCGTAGGGGCAAACTATGGAGGATTGGGCAAACGATGAGAAGCTGATCTAAGTAAAATCTGCTCACAAGTAAAGCGAAACTAAAGATTCCATAATACCCAATATCGAATGAGAGAAATTAGAGATAAATCAATCATTAACTTTTTGAAAAAAAGATATAATTACATTATTCATTGCACGAAACATCTAGATGCACAAAAAATCTCCACATAACATAATTCTTTAATCAAACTGGTTAGGAATCGACTGACATTACAATTACGTTATTTCCCATTTTATTCGTGGTTTTAATTCCAACTGAATATTCTTATTGCCCAGCTAGAAATATCGGCTAAAGCGCAGATCTCTCTCTCTCTCTCTCTCTCTCTCTCTCTCTCTCTCTCTCTCTCTCTCTCTCTCTCTCAAAGATGGAAAAATATACATCAGGCATCAGCTAACTTGCAGTCATTTCCATTCAAAGGCTTTAAAAAACAAAACAAAAAAATCTCTTCGAATAGGTTTTCACGTCTGAAGGTAACTCAGCAAAAAATTTATATCTAATTAGTTCTCTCCTGACGTCATCCTCGTCGCAGAGAGAGAGAGAGAGAGAGAGAGAGAGAGAGAGAGATTGAAAAATATCAATTTCTCAACGCAGTATTACTGCGAAAGATAGCATTGTAGCGTAGAGACGATTACAATAAAATAAATACCCTTTAGACTTTTCTGTTCTTACCCCTTCGCAAGTAATTTGTTATGGTTATTAGATGGTAAACGTTTCACCGGTGCGCTCTCTCTCTCTCTCTCTCTCTCTCTCTCTCTCTCTCTCTCTCTCTCTCTCTCTCTCTCTCTCTCTCTCTGCGACGAAGATGACGTCAGGGGAGAACAAATTAGATATATATTTTTAGCTGCGTGATGAGAAAATAAAGAGCTATGTTTCACTCTTGATTGTATAAATGATACGAAAATAGTAAAGAAAAAACGTAAAAATAAGAATTTAAATTTCACAGAACTGGGAATAGAACTTCAGCAAAGAAACAGTTGTGTAAACATGATGCCAGAAATGCTGAACTGGAAAGCCAGGTCAGGAGAGTCACTGTCTACTTAACTACTTCCACCATAGACTTACAAAAAAAAGTAGACAATCTCTCTTAGTAGGTTGATAATCTAGCAAAGTGTTTTGAATCAATTCAGATAACACTTAAAAAATTTACTTTACTTTATTCAAAGATGATATCCTTGGCAGGTATCAGACGGAAAAGCCCTGTGGCCTGGATGACCTACAGGATTTGTTTGTCATATAAAGTGTATAGGGTATAAAGCATCATATGGCGTAATCTGTGTTGATTATCAAATCCAAAGTATCTTACGATTTCATGAATGAAAGAGTAATCAAATCTTTCTTTGAAGCCGTAATATCATCCATCCAAATTCAAAGACAGATTTTAAATTAATGAATGGAATCCTGTATAATAGAGCAAAAAAGAAAAATGAGTGTCTATGAGTGTATAATCGTAAAGCCCCTTCCATACGGGGGGCAAATGCACCGCAGGCAGACAGTGTTACCAGTTTTGTGGTATGGGT
>NW_027171961.1:12500-17500 GCF_036898095.1 Palaemon carinicauda
TCCAAATCTTAGCCGTTGAAAAATATCGAATGATCAAGAATGTTTAGTTAATTTAGTTTATTTTTAATCGAAATCCAACCCCGGAATTTTATATAAAAACTCTGCAAAAGTTTTCGAACAAAAACAACTCTCTCTTACTTAAAGTTTAACCAATTCAATTCCCATAATTTCAAATTATGACAATTGAATAAATTGGAGAATTAAATCAAACCAAACCGCATGAGACAATGGGTATGCAAAAATCAAAATACTGTGTTTCTTTGTATTTTCTATTCTATTATTTCAATTTACAAACGCCTTTGTTGGTAGTAACCTAGTGCGGTTTTTTCTATTGTCATGTATGAAAGATTGAAATAGAGCGTATTTACAATTACTTATATTTTTTTAGCCTGAAATTACAAGGTACAGTATATGTGCCATATAGCTTTACTTACGAATCATTTCCTTAGTTTCTTAATCTTTAAAAACATTTCGATAGCATTTTTATCAACTCAATCTTTGCAATTTTAATCAGCTTATAAAGTGTACATTAATAGTGAGTGTTTTATAGAATGAAAATTGTAATAGAAAATTAGATCCCCAAATGAGATTAATTTCCTCTTTTTGGAGAAGTATATTTTTGGAGGAAATTGATCGTCTTACTTCAGAATTAAATATAAATAATATATATGGCCATTCCTTTTACGTATATATTTTATGATAGTACCTTTTTTCAAGATGAAATGTCAAATAAAGCAGGACTTACTAGGATAGTTGTTAGATCTAATAGTAAAAGACATCACATCAAAGAACTGAATAATATTATGGTATCTCAAGGCCATTATTTGAGAATATCTACTATTTGTTTTCTAGACCAGATAAAAGATTTCTTATATCTTCTAAACTCTGTACCTTGTAAAAATGAATGGCCAGTGATAAAAATAAAAATGGAAATAGAAGAACGACTGGCTTAAAATATTTTACATCAGTTGCAAAAGAAGTCGACCTAAAAACTCGTATCTCTGGAATTCGTGAAATATGGAAGATTTGGGAATTCGGAAATAGGTCATTCACTAGTTGAGAGAAATACCATGCAACAAAGAATTGGACTGAGTCAGAGTTATCGCGTATTCCCATATATATATATATATATATATATATATATATATATATATATATATATATATATATATATATATATATATATATATATATATATATATATATATTATATATATTATATATATATGTATATATATATATATATATATATATATATATATATATATATATATATATATATATGTATCATCATCATCATAGGCCATTACTAGGTCACTACAGAACAAGTGCATCGCACATCTTCCACTCGTCAATCCATCGTCTTCTCTTCCACGGCTTCTTTTGCAATCTAGATGGGCACAATATGTTATTATTAATGTCCGTCTATCTGTCATTTACATTAAAGGTCTTGCCCATGTTCATCTAGTATCTGTCATTCTTATTACATGTTAAGGCATGGTGCAAATTATGGGACATAAAGTGGAACCGTAACAGAATTCAAAGTATAATTATAAGTAAGTCGAGGACAATGTCTCCTCAACATCCAGCTCTCTACATTGATAACGTTCCTTGAACTATATGCGACTCCTTCAAAATTCTATGTGATTCGTGATGGCAAATTTCCTTTTGAGAATTACGTTCGGTCTGTTTCTTCTTCAGTTGCAGAAAAACTTGACTTACTGAGAAAGTCTTTTAAGATTTTCGATGATCAATCTCTGCTGCATAATTGTTATAATTCTTTCATTTTGCCTTGTCTGTTCTTCAGCTGCTGAATCACATCTTAATTTTTGAACAAAAACTTTCATTCTATCAAATTTCTAATTCCTGATCTTGATGTTCATAACTGGCACCGTCTTTCAGTTAATACTTTATGCATGTTGCATCAGATTTTCATAATTCTAACAATCTTTTGCATTCAAATCTTCCCAGACTGTACCATCCTGTACAATACAGTTAGTTCTAATAGTTTTGACTTTTCCATCATAAGGTTCAACACTACATAGTATTCTGGGAGTTTATAACTGTGACCACATTGTGGAATGATCTTCCTAATCAAACAGTTGAATCGGTGGAACCTCAGAAGTTCAAATTTGCAGCAAAGGATTTTATGTTGAATAGTTTGACACAAGTCTCATTTCATCGTTTATAGAAAAGTTTATTCTAACGTTGCTACTTATCTTAAAATATTTTATATTGGTTATTCTTTGCTTTTTATGTATAGTTTATTTATTTCCTTTTTTCGTTTCCTCGCTGGCCTTTTTTCCCTGTTGAGGCCCTTGGGCTTGTAGGATCATGCTTTTCCTACTAGGGTTGTAGCTTCGTAGCCTATTAATAATAATAATAGTAATAATGATAATGATAATAATAATAATAATAATGATAACGATAACGATAATGATAATAGTTTACGAGAGCACGCTCTCCATTTACTCGAAACTCTCCTCTTCTTGTACAGTAATTAAAAGGTTATTCAAATGGCGGAAAGCAAAAAATTTCAAGATATATTGAGCAAGGGGGGGAGGGGTTATTTAAAAAAAAAAAGAAAAAAAAAACTAGCTTGATTTCCTCACTAAACGACCTGGAACTAACATCGTCATCATCGTCAACTTAACAGAAGTTCGTGATGCCAGCGTACATTTGATATATATTCAAAATACAGTATATACTAAATTAAAAATGGACGAATTACTCAAAAAGTGTTCATAAAATATACAATTCACAAATAGTGACACTTTTGAGTCATTACTCCATTTTAATTTGATATATATTTTGATTATATGGTATATCAAATGTCCGCTGGTATCACAAACTTCTGATAGCAATTGGAATTCTTACAAATGGACATTGGTTTATGAAGATCGTTTAAACAAATTTGTGGTTTTCAATGCATTGACATCAAAGCAGCAGCCGAAGTTACATACCAGGTAGTAGAGAGTTCCAGAGAACCATTTACCATGTAAAGCAGTAACTATAGTGAATTCAAAGCTGAAATTATTACCGAGCTAAAATCCTATGTGGCAAAATCTAGTTGTTGTCCATGGAAAACCACCTCACCCAAAAAGTGAGGGATCCTTAGAACGTGCCGATGGAAACATCAAGGATTTGCTTGTTGCCTAGACGGGATATAACAACTTTAAATTAGTGCAGATCCAGAAAAACTCAAGCTTAAATGCTGGTATTAATCAAGAACCCCGGACCGCCATATTGGGTTGTGATGTCAAATTTGGATTAACTTCATCAACCATTATTATTATTATTATTATTATTATTATTATTATTATTATTTATTATTATTACTTGCTAAGCTACAACCCGAGTTGAAAAATCGGGATGCTATAAGCCCGAGGGCTCCAATAGGGAAAATAGACCATTAAGGAAAGGACATAAGGAAATAAGCTATACAGGCCATAAAAAAGTAGTGAATAACAATAGAAAATATCTTGATATCAGTAAGAACGTTTATATATATATATATATATATATATATATATATATATATATATATATATATATAATAAAATAATACAGAAAGAATAGTATGCCTGAGGGTACCCTCAAGCAAGAGATCTCTAATCCAAGACCAGAGAAAGGTCGTTTGATTTTGGATTGTACTTCTCCTAGAAGAGATGCTGACAAGAGGAAAGTAACCACTGATCAATTACAGTGCAGTAGTTGACCCCTTGATCGAAGAAGAATTGTTTGGTAATCTCAGTGTTGTCAGTTTTATGAGAACAGAATAGAATGAGGAAAAAATAGGCCAGACTATTCGGTGTATATGTAGGAAAAGGAAAATGAACGGTAACCAGAGTAGTACTGTCTGGCCAGTGAAAAGACCCATTGACTCTCTAATGGTAGTATCTCAATGGGTGTCTGGTGTCCTGGGCAACCTACTACCTAACAATATAATTGCTCTCATGCTAAAGAAGAATATAATATTAATAATATGATAGATTATGGTGATTGAACATTAAACATCACACCCTAATTACTGACATTACATTTTATACCAATGAAATATTAAGCATGAATTTTTATCAACGTAATTGACATCATTCAGTGATTTCATGTAATCAATGATTCATATTTTCAGTGATTACATGATATCATTGTAATCTTCAGTGATTACATGTACTCATTAACGGTTACAGTGATTACACGTGTTTACTGAAAAGTTTAGTGAATTCATGTAATCACTGATTAAAAATTTTCACTGTATCACTGTATCTTGCACACACACACACACATATTTTATATATATATATATATATATATATATATATATATATATATATATATATATATATATATATTATATATATATATATTATATATATATATTATATATATATATTATATATATATATATATATATTATATATATATATATATATATATATACACACACCAGAATGCGTCGACCATGTCGAGAACTAGTAAAGGTTAGAACCACTGGATTATATACTCTCATTTCAACTAGGCTTCCATCCACATTCTGACAAATAGCCCAACCAAAATTTCTTTCCAATATAGGAAGGAACTTACAAATATCTCTCTAATAATGAAATCAAAGATAAACATGCGCAAATTAAAATCAAATATCAGAAGGTGGCCATGAAAGAAATACATGGTTGAAAAAGCATAATAGGTTGTCACACATGATTTTATCAAAACTGATTATAGGGTAATATAGAATAAAAACAATTACTATTAAACTCACACCAAGAAAGAGGGTAAAGACTAGTTTATGGTAAACAAAAACTCTGAAGTCTTCGAAGACGGCCTAAGTCCATTGTTTGTTTTATGCTCTGAATAATATGAATCATTTAATATTGATATTGGTTTATACCAAAAATAATAATGAAACTGATTGCATAAAAGAACCTTGTTAAAGAGGAAATGCACGCGCCAAACACATCAAAATAATTTCATGATATATCGATATTTTAAATATTTATGTG
>NW_027171961.1:22500-32500 GCF_036898095.1 Palaemon carinicauda
CATCTTACATTGCAGCTTCTACATCTATGTTTTAAACGTTGCATTGTAGGCCTATCTTACATTGCAGCTTCTACATCTATATGTTTTAAGCGTTGCATCGTAGGCCTATCTAACATTGCAGCTTCTACATCTATATGTTTTAAGCGTTGCATTGTAGGCTTATCTTACATTGCAGATTCTACATCTATGTTTTAAACGTTGCATTGTAGGCCCATCTTACATTGCAGCTTCTACATCTATATGTTTTAAGCGTTGCATTGTAGGCCCATCTTACATTGCAGCTTCTACATCTATGTTTTAAACGTTGCATTGTAGGCCTATCTTACATTGCAGCTTCTACATCTATATGTTTTAAGCGTTGCATTGTAGGCCCATCTTACATTGCAGCTTCTACATCTATATGTTTTAAGCGTTGCATTGTAGGCCCATCTTACATTGCAGCTTCTACATCTATGTTTTAAACGTTGCATTGTAGGCCTATCTTACATTGCAGCTTCTACATCTATATGTTTTAAGCGTTGCATCGTAGGCCTATCTAACATTGCAGCTTCTACATCTATATGTTTTAAGCGTTGCATTGTAGGCTTATCTTACATTGCAGATTCTACATTTATATGTTTTAAACGTTGCATTGTAGGCCTATCTTACATTGCAGCTTCTACATCTATATGTTTTAAGCGTTGCATTGTAGGCTTATCTTACATTGCAGATTCTACATCTATATGTTTTAAACATTGCATTGTAGGCCTATCTTACATTGCAGCTTCTACATCTATATGTTTTAAACTTTGCATTGTAGGCCTATCTTACATTGCAGCTTCTACATCTATATGTTTTAAGCGTTGCATTGTAGGCTTATCTTACATTGCAGATTCTACATCTATATGTTTTAAACGTTGCATTGTAGGCTTATCTTACATTGCAGCTTCTACATCTATGTTTTAAACGTTGCATTGTAGGCCTATCTTACATTGCAGCTTCTACATCTATATGTTTTAAGCGTTGAATCGTAGGCCTATCTTACATTGCAGCTTCTACATCTATATGTTTTAAGCATTGCATTTTAGGCTTATCTTACATTGCAGCTTCTGCATCTATATGATTTAAGCGTTGCATTGTAGGCTTATCTTACATTGCAGATTCTGCATCTATATGTTTTAAATAGCTGTAATGATAATTAGTACTGAAAGTAACTAAATTTTCAATTATTAACCTTCATAAGAAATTATGAATTTATCAACAAATCTATAAACTTTGCATAAAATGTTTGAGTCTTCTTAAATGGAGAATATTTTCTGACGAGTAATGGCAGTGATTTCTGTATCGTCCTGGATAACCTGAAGTAAAGAGACTCGGGTTTTCCGAGAGTCCTGGTTCGGGTCAAGCCCTCAGAAATTGACTCCGTTGAGGATCCTTCCTCTTGGGTGTCTTCCGAATCAGGACTACCTCTGGTTTGGGGGTTCGAGACAGGCAGGATAGAAAGAGAGTATCCTGTCACTGACGTCCCCCGGTTATCCAGCAAAACAGCAACAGGTTTTCTTTGGTCTGGTGTTGATTCTCCTCTCTCTCTCTCTCTCTCTCTCTCTCTCTCTCTCTCTCTCTCTCTCTCTCTCTCTCTCTCTCTCTTCATTAACTATATCTTATCTTTTTCTTTCTTCTCTTCCTCTACTAATACATGGAATAGGAGTGTGGGAAACTGGTGATGCTTTTATATTTTTGCATCAGACAAGCGTTTGTGTATGTGTCAGACAACGTTGGTCCACTTTTATGAAAAATTTATCATTGAGAGATATTAGAGCGTTAAAAGAATCTGAACAAAATTAAATACGTTGTCTGAGTGAGAAAGATGTTGTCAAGAGTGTAAATAATTTAAGCATAGTCCTGTAGTCTAATGTTAACAATTTATGCATTTCGGTTACGAATTCAATAAATTTGGCCAGGTACTTATCGTTTAAAAAACGAATATATTACCGTAAAGGAGGGATATTACGGTCACAAACCGTAAAAGATAATTCTAAAGTATGATAAGATTACGGTCACCTGTATTTTACTGAAATATGACTGAGAACAGTATATTATTTTTCGCAGAATTTCCCGATTAAAATTACCGGTATCTATAACAGAAAACGTAAAAGATTGCACACAGATAGTTACTTTAATGCCCATCTACAACTAAGTGGAATCCACTGCAAAAATGGATAATTGCAAAAGTGAACTAAGTATCCCGTCTATTATCGGAAAAGACTCTAGTTGAAAATATATTTAAGAATATATTTATTGAAACAAAGTTAAAAGTTAATTTTCTCTCTCTCTCTCTCTCTCTCTCTCTCTCTCTCTCTCTCTCTCTCTCTCTCTCTCTCTCTCTCTCTCAACGAATTATCATGGGGTGAAATAATGTCGATAACTCATCACAACATTTCTCAATTTAATTGGAAAATGGTCGTGTGACAGATATCATGAGTAATGAGATTTGATTTAAGGATTTTGTTTCTAGTCTTTTGGGAACTAATTAATTTCTAATCTAATATTAGATCAAATTAAATAAGATTCTTTAATACAAGTAACTCACAAAATGATATAATCTTAGTTTGTTCTATTTTGTGAAAAGTGTAAGTACAATTAAATCATATATTCTATAATAGTGGTTATTATACCAGACTAAATAAAACGCAAGTTGAATGTATGTTCATTTGTTCTGTGAGTGATTAACTTGAAGCTCTCTCTCTCTCTCTCTCTCTCTCTCTCTCTCTCTCTCTCTCTCTCTCATAAGATCATTATATTGACTCCAAGTCATTTTTATCGTAATTAACGAAGCCAAGTATTCCAGAGTGTTAAACCCATCTTCAAGAAACAAATGTTTCGTTTAGTTATACTTTTCTCAAAATATTCATTGTAGTAGAATTAATAAGGAGGAACTACAATAGAATCAGGCATTTTCACTATAAAGCGTCATTTCTTAAAATCTTAAAAAAAAAAAAAAAAAAAAAAAAAAAAAAAAAAAAAAAAAACACTATTTTTTTTCCTCTGCGTCCTAGACTCCCTGATCAAACTAATGAACACATTTTAATGTGTCATCCTAACGCAGGAGCACAAATTTATGGTTAAGCGAAATTGTTTGCTTTATATTCATCTTAGTAATTATTAGTGATGTAATGCGTCTTCATTAGTCTCAGCATGTAAGCATATATTTCTTATTACCTGAAAGTGATAGGAGGATTCTTGAACAAGACAAATTGTAAGTTCAAGTTTTATGCCAATCTTTACTACTTTGTTTTACGCCTCACTCTATAGAAATGTATGTATACATAGAATATATTTGATATATGCATAAGTGCTCTTTGCTCCCTCACTTTTCGTTATGTTTTATAAACGATTATAATTATTTTTTTTTTCTTAAATTGTGATTATTCTCTATATTTAGTAGTCACTTTAGGTATAAAGATCTACTTGTAAAACATTAATATTGGGTTGCATATGTATCTATGTTCTTCAAACAAAATAAATCGCTCATTAGCAAATCATAAACTGAAACTTGACTCTAGAAAAATCAATCTTCTCGTGTGACACTAAGTGAGAGAAAGAGGAAGAAAAGTCTACAGGAATGAGAAGGAAAAAGAGGTATTTCGTTGAAATGGAAAAATGTGTAGAGCTAGGCAATAATGGAGCGCTTGTTGTGTTAAAAAGACTGGGGATGGGGGAAAGAGTGTAATTTGGTTAACTCTGGAATTTTATGTTTAAGGCTGAGCGAGGGGGGAGGGGGGATGTATAGGGACCCAAAGGGGAAAGCAAAGTTTCTTTCACTGGAAAATGTGTGCGTAGGTCTTCGTGGGGATCATTAATGGGTGGTTGTGCTAAAGATTTAAATGCAATAAAAATCTAAATATAAAAGAGATGGAGTTGCTGGTAGGTCTGGAGTTCCTGGGGTAACGGAAACTTAATGTGGATTTCCTGTATCACCGTAACTGTTGGAAAGAGACTATTTTTCAATACCTGGTTTCCACATCATTCGTATATTATGTATACATCTGAAGGAGACGATGATTCAGTTGCACACTTAACATGTCACTAGAATTCTCAACTGCAGAATGAAAGTAGGAGAAAACGGCAAAATAGATTTAGCTTACACTATAATAAAGGTATGTTAATTCCTATGTTGCACCGCTTTAAAATTTTAAAGGCCACTCATGAATGGCAGAGGCAAGGGACTGTGACATTGCCCTAGCAAGCAGGACAATGCCAGACAATGGCTGCTGATGACTAATCAGGTAGACCCATAGGCTCCCCCAAACCCAGGTAGTTGCAAACACTAAAGGAACAAACTAGTTTAAGCGGGACTGCATAGAAAGTTGAACCAATAATGCATTAAAAGTAAAATAGATAGATAGATAGCTAGCTAGATACATGCATAGATAAAGACATAAAGACACTGTGGTTATATTAATGGATACTATTTATAATTATCTGGTATTTTGTGGAGTCTTTATTATCTTATTCAAGTTTTGATTTGATATCATTGTACATATAATATTATTGAGCTTTAGATGAAACAGAAATTAAGCGAAGACAGTAAGCTTTTGCATTTTGTGTTAAAGCGAATAATAAATGTAAGTTTCTAGGTGGTTCGTACGATTCATCTTATCTTTTTTCTCTTCAAATGTTAGGAAGATGAAAAATATTGACACAAAATATAAACGTTTTCTTATATCTATGGATATCGTAGAATATTAAAAATATATATATATATATATGAAGCGTCAGTCACGTTAAGAAGAAAAGGAGTAAGAATGTGATTTCACTTTTTTCACCCCTTTACAGTTAGTTACATGTTTAATGTCTCAAACTTCTATTGAGTTTTTATTATGGAATTCTCGTTACTTTGTGTCAGTTCAGAAGTATCTTTGCATTCTGGTAATTCAGAATAAAGAGAGACATAAAAGAAATTAATGTTTTCTGTCTCATTCCAAAACGTGTCCCCATTAACATGGCATTCAACGCAATCCTCAAAATGATTCCTTCATTTCGAGCAGAAAGCAATTTCAGTCGCGTCTTAATGGGTCCTATTCTACCATTCACGCAGTCACTTATTCCATTATTCCTTTGTGAAATCGAATTACCATTGAAGACTCTTGCCCTTAATGGGCTGAAATAGAGTTTGTAATTCTAAGTGTCTGATTTCCTTTCCTCTGAGTGATGCCCCAATGACTTCGTTTGTCTTTTCTTAATAAATCTTTTAGTATTTGTATTTTTGTTGTCTTTGTGTAAATTGCCATTTTCATCCTATGGAATGGCATAATTATTCTAAAGTTCAGACTTTTAACCAAATTTCCTTTCACGACATTGAAAGTATCTTGGAAATCACAAACCCCTACGAGAATTAGGAAAAGGCTCGAAACCTCATGAAATTACCTCTCCTATATAGATATATATTAATATCCATAGTATTTTGACTACTTTTAATATTTTTTTGCTGAAAAATACAGTATATTTAACACATTTTCTTAGACCACAGATTTCCTAGCTCTTCTGCTTGTTACGTTTTTTAAAGTTAGTTGGAAGAGAAGCTTTGGGTCAATGGATATTGTGATTTATTTGGTCAATTTCACTGCAGTAGCTCTGATCTTACCAATAGCAATCGAGTTCCTATAACTTGAAATTTTAAAACTACTGCCTGCAAAATGTTTGAATGCAACCCGTTTGCAGTTTGGCATTTGCAGAGTCCTTGGTATTTTTTATGCTTTTATATTAGTTTATAGTGTTGTACATAAATCTTTCACTACTACTAGCGAAGTAGACTTTCAACTGAATACCTTGTTATTGATTAGATCAAACACAACTTGGTTTTTCGTACTGATTGACTGCCCTTTGAATAGAATATTCTTTCACGTCAATACGTCATATATACAAAATTGTCCATCATAGTTTTTTTAACGCTTTTTTAATATTTATTACAAGTCTACCTTGAAAGATTATATATATATATATATATATATATATATATATATATATATATATATATATATGTGTGTGTGTGTGTGTGTGCGCGCGCGATGCGTGTGTGTGCATATATATAAATACATATACATATCAAAATGTGTGTATGTGTTTACATTAAAGATAGAATTGAAATGGATATAAACAGAATGAAAAAAAAAAGTTTCAGAAAAACTGTGATGGACAACTTTGTACATTTTTCGTAAAAGAATATTCTATTCAAAGGGCACTCAATCATTGGCAGAAACCAAGTTGTGTTTAATCTAATCAATAGTAAGGTATACAGTTTAATGTGTATCATTATGGCGAAACCATGTGTCATTTTACGATATTATTCTGGTAATTACAAAGTTATTGCTCGTTGTTCCTGGTAAGCTCTATTTTCATATTACGGAGTTAGGAAAGAGTTTGGTGGAAATATTTTTGGCAGTTTATTTTAAAAGTTACTCAAGATTTAATCATAATGATAATGATAATAATAATGATAATAATAAGAATAATGATAATGATAGCATAATAGTCATAATATTCATAATAATAATAATATCATTATTATTATTATTATTATATTACTACCAATGACACAGTAGTATTAGTAATAATATAATGACAGAAACTTTTAAAAACAAAATTAGCCATGAGTGTTAACCTTCTATTTACTTATGCAGCCATCAATTAATCATCCTAATTCATTTCATAAAAATATGTAAAAAATGGTTTCAGAAACCTCAATTGTTAATAATTCTAAGTATTATGATTTGAATATTATTCATTCTTCCCCTTTTGAATTGTTTACGATAATGATTGGTTGTGTGACTGTGGAAAGATATAAATGTCGACATTTTAAATTTATGAGAAAAATAAACAGAACATTTTAAATGGGACCTTTCAGGCATTATGAAATCTCATAAACATATTAATACGTGGCCTGTAAGACACCTCTCTCTCTCTCTCTCTCTCTCTCTCTCTCTCTCTCTCTCTCTCTCTCTCTCTCTCTCTCTCTCTCTCTAGGAAAAGTGACGAAAGCTAATAGTAGAGTGGATTTATCTTATTTGATAAATAGGAAGATTAAATTCCGTATATAATAAGATTTCTGCGGGAAATTATGGCCCATATATAGTTACTTGCTAAATTACAGAAAGCTTTTCCACTGGCTTATGATACATGACTGAAACTATGAGTACATAAAATCATTGAGAGTTCCCGTAACGTATCAACTTTCCTTCTGGGGAAAAAACGCGAATAGAGAGAATGGAAGAAACCTGGGGATCTTAAAAGTAAAAAAATGAGAAAGGATAGTTACGAAAATTATTGCACCAATTCGCTTTCCAACAGTTGAACGTTCACAGAGAAGATCTTTGTTTTTCAACGATTAATTTCATCAATTAATGGTTTGATGTATGAAGTAGTCATTCGGACTTTTGTAATTCTGAACTACTAAATTACTACTCTAGTACTAATAATTCTACCTCTACTACTCTTACTACTGCTCATAATAATAATAGTAATAATAATAATGATAATAATAATAATAATAATAATAATAATAATAATAATAATAATAATAATAATAATAATAATAATAATAATAATAATAATAATAATAACAACAACAAGGTAATCACTCAAGATGGAATGTCATCTCAGTATTCACTTTTCTTTGTGTTTACTTGTGAAAGCTTAAACTAGGTAACTTTACTCCTTTTGTTTATCCGCAGAAAATCCTCTCGGACTTGTACTTAATGTAGTCACCTAACATCATTCAGAAATATTAGTCATGGTGTTTGTATTCTGTCTTTTATTCTTATACCATATTTTTCAATGACGTCTTATTTCCGATTAAATTAGAAACATCAGTGTCAAATCATGTCAGTAATATGACTATGCCCTTTAAGTATTTTAGTATTCTCGATTAATGTCACAGATTTTCAATCGATAACTCGTTAAGATATTTACTATGTAAAGGGTAAACTTTTCTCTAAACTACCAAACTTTTAATCACAATTAAACTAATAATTACAGATAAATTTTGTTAATGATATCTTAATAGCGTTGTGTAAATGTGTATGACTCAAGGCTCATTAGTGATTGTGAGAAGAAGCTTCAAAGACTAGTGAAAAACTTGAAAGTTTTTGCTAAAGGAAACTGTTGTAATCGAACAAAATATATATATATATATATATATATATATATATATATATATATATATATATATATATATATATATATATATATATATAGATTGAAACTTGAAACTGAAGACAGTTAAATGTCGTTATGTCTCTCGAGAGCTAATTTTCTCAAAAGAAATTATAAGTATGTCCGCTTGTTTGTATACAAACTAAGATAAAAAGTACTAAGCGAAATTTTGTCACGAAAACATATAATTTTATCGACATCTTTCATATTCATGTTATGTTATGGCATCTTAATGAATGCAAAACTATTAAATACGAAAAGGAAAGCCACATAATAAAATAACATAAATAACAGATCATGTTACGGCGACGGTAACGATCAATTTAACGAAGTTTTAATATTCTTGGTACTTGAGGCAAAGGATTTTCCTGATTAACCATTCATTTTGGCCCATTATTATTACCTGTGACTCTAATAAGCAATTAACGTCAAATACTGCACCAACTTTATCATACATCTTCTCATTAGCGCTTGAGTCTAATACTAAGTTTATTCTTGCAAAGATTTAGCATGGCTGGATAAAGAACAATTAATCAGGTTTTTGCAAATAAGGAAAATAGTATTTTAGTGCTTAGGAAACAAAGAGGAAAGGACTTCATCTCTTCATTTCGCTAGTTAATAACTTAAGCAAATGGAAAATATGGCAACTTAATGGCCTCCTGGCTAGTACAGTAGTATCATGTTCGCCTAGCATTCGCATGGCAGTAGATCGAACTGAGAACCGTGTGGTTAAGCTGTTCACTGGGGAGGTCACTGCTGTGATTATGCATCACAGTGGGTGGGTGGCTGGGCTTGCCCGGCTGACGTTCTGGTGACCATTTATTCTGATGAAACTGGAACTGAAACCAGACACCTTTAACCTTTACTTTATAAATAGTCACGTCCTGGGGCAACCCATTAGTATGAGATGTCTTGCTACCAATTAGAGCAGAATTTTAATGATGCATGCGGTCTACAGTACTTAGGAAGCTATTGGAAGATGTTTTTGTTTACTTCTAGCGGTCAGCCTATCCTTATTAACAAGGAAATTCTATGAACACAGTAAAAGTCTAAACTAAGACCGTGTTGGAGCTTTCGTGTCCGCATGTTGTTATTGAAGGAAAAGTAGGAAGTGTGTTGAATATCAGAAATATAAACCTAAATATTCAATCACACATGTTCCCTATAAACAAAATCACTAAATACAATCATGAACGATGGAAATCAAATAAATGATGATTAGATCTTATTGGAATGATATATACTAAACTCATAGTCGTGGTAACGTACTGGAAAACGACGGATTCTCACACTTAACGTGTATTAATAATTATAATTTTCCATGATGACCAAGTTGTGGAATGATCTTCCTAATCAAGTAGTTGAATCGGTGGAATTTCAAAAGTTCAAACTTGCAGCAAATGTTTTTATGTTGAACAGACTGATTTTAGTCTTTTTTTTATAATTCATTTGTGAAAGGGCTGTTTTAATGAAATTACTCTTCTTTGAATTTTCTATTTTAATTTTTCATTACTTCTTTCATAGTTTATTTGTTTCCCTATTTCCTTTCTTCCCGGGGCTATTTTTTCCCTGTTGGAACCCTTGGCCTTATAGCATCCTGCCATTCCAACTACGGTATAATAACATTAATAGTAATAATAGAAATAATAATAATGATAATAACAACAATCATAATAATAACTAGCTGCAAGAGGGAGAGAGAGAGAGAAAGAGAGAGAAAGACTATGTGAGGGGTTGTAATCGTATTGAAAGATTGCCTAGCGTCGCAACTACAAAGGTCATTGACACTAGGCGGCGTCATAACTGCCAG
>NW_027171961.1:40000-42500 GCF_036898095.1 Palaemon carinicauda
CGTTGCATTGTAGGCCTGTATGACATTACAAGCTCTGCATCTATATGTTTTAAGCGTTGCATTGTAGGCCTAAATGACATTACATTCAGCAGGAACATCGTTGCTTTTGTGCAGTATTCTAAAATCCAGCAATTGTATTCCTCCTGTTTTTTTGGTAGCAGAAAATGCGATCGATTTTAGTGTACAAACGATTACCCAATTTCCCCTGAATTTAGACTCACAGCTTCAGATTCTGAGGACGTTTATTTATTCATGTATATATATATATATATATATATATATATATATATATATATAAATATATATATATATATATATATATATATATATATATATATGTATATATGTATATATACATACATACATACATTTCGCCAGTCGTCTCTATCTTGTGTTTTCAAATCAATACTTCTCCATTCATCATCTACTTCACATTCTGTAAAATTGAAATGTCCAAAGAATTGTATCAAATATGGTCTATAAATATTGATTGAACTTAGACTATCATATTTACCAACAAACAACAGTCATAGTGAAATCTTGGAAATTATTTGTGACTGTTCAATGGATATTCTGGGTTTGATATTCAAGTTAAGGAATGGAAAAGATTATAGGCCTAACAAATATGGTGTATTGAAGTTGATAGTGAAAACTCTTATCTTTAAAGCATATGTCAGTGACACAGTGTTCAGACTATATTTCCGACCCCTGAAAGGTTGACATGATATTGTTCTTGTAAATAATATGTTTTAATCGTTTGAGACTTCTTGCAACACACCAAGGAACCAGCTGTCTCCTAATTAGTTATTGCCGAGCCATAATTAAAAAAGGGTTTCTAACAGCTATGCTCTCATTGCAAAGCATAGACTATATATGGGCTTAGCTACTCGAGTAACTGTCTGCTTCTTTCAACCTCATCATTCCCATTGTATAGCAGGGTCGGCCGCTCGAGTCAACTCTCTCCATCTATTTATATTCTCTTCATCTTATCTACAGTAAATTAACACAAAATCTTTAATCAATTACTTTAAAGATAAACATATTTTAATTCAAATCGAATTTGAATAAAAATATTTTTATTCAGTCTTGGCCTTTAAAAGTTAATGGAGAGATTAATATTGTGTTGACTCGAAAATTTGGCAAAGGAAAAATGAGCTTTAACAAGAGAGGGATCCAATGTAGTACTATCTTGCTATCACAGTTCCAAATAACTCTAGCAGTAGTATCTCATCGGATGCCTCTCCTTGGCCATCATATTACTGGTTTATTTAATAAAAGTAAAATATCTAAAATTCATAAATAGCTGTGATGATAATTAGTACTAAAGGTAACTAAATTCTTTATTATTAACCTTTAAAAAAAAATATGAATTTATCAACAAATCTATAAACTTTGCATAAAATGTTTGAGTCTTCTTAAATGGAGAACATTTTCCGACAAATAATAGCAGTGATTTCTATATCCTCCTGGATAACCTAAAGTAAAGAGACTCGGGTTTTCCGAGAGTCCTGGTTCGGGTCAAGCCCTAAGAAATTGACTCCGTTGAGGATCCTTCCTCTTGGGTGTCTTCCGAATCAGGACTACCTCTCGGTTTGGGGTTCCGAGACAGGCAGGATAGAAAGATAGTATCCTGTCACTGACGTCCCCCGGTTATCCAGCAAAACAGCAACAGGCTTTCTTTGGTCTGGTGTTGATTCTTCTCTCTCTCTCTCTCTCTCTCTCTCTCTCTCTCTCTCTCTCTCCCTCCCCACCATCAGCTCTTTCTTATCTTTTTCCTTCTTCTCTTCCTCTAGTAATGCATGGACTAAGGGTGGGGGTGATGCTTTTATATTCTAGCATCGGACAAGTGTTCTCCATAAGTTGCCACTTAGTATTAACACTTATATTTCACTTTATAAGTGTTAATACTAAGAAGCAACTTATGGAGAACACTTTTCCGATGGTAGAATAAATTCCACTTTATGCAAAAAAATATCATTAAAAGATATTAGAGCGTTAAAGAAAATCAGAACAAAGATCAAACTCGTTAATGTAGCACGAATCCCTCTGAACACCGTGACTCCGTGAGGCTATTCCTGGAACTGTCTGTGTAGATAGTCTGAGTGAGGAAGAGGGCGTCAGGAGGGAAAATAATTTTAGCTTATTGCTGTAGTCTGATAATAAGAATTTATGCATTTGGGATGTGATTTCAAAGTTATTTGATTTTGCTTATGTCGTTTTGTGTATAAAGCAAAAGTTATATAGGGTCGTGGTTTCGAAACTTGCAGTAAATTATTATAAGCCAAAGCTTAGATTATAGTCAACGTTACCTATATAAGTCTAATCTCTCGAGAGGTTTATTCAGGGAGAAAAAATATTGATAAATAGATATGCGAGGAGGTGTGTTATCTTCGCTATTAGAAATGTAATTAATCCTACCTCTATTATTTGATTTTACTTTACGAACGGAAGTCTATAATCGGGTCACACATATTTAGCCAGACCTATAATGTGCAAATTC
>NW_027171961.1:47500-62500 GCF_036898095.1 Palaemon carinicauda
TTCATGTCTGGTTTTTCCTCTGTGATATTGTCTGTCTTGTGAACTTGTTATGTCCTGTTGCCTTGAGGTTTTGTATATAAGGAGAGTGTTCCACATTAATATAACTCGGTCGTTTCCAATCTGCCTTTGAGTTCACACCCTTACTCGGCGCCGTCACATTGGTGACCCCGGAAGTCGACTCGCTCCCACTGCCTTCCACCCCCACCTCCCTCGCCCCTCCATCGTTGGTACTATGACGGAGACTACATCAGTTGGCGCCGCGGCCGCCCCATTGAAACTTTTACCGTTCGCCACCGGAGAGGCGTTTGCTTGGTTTCAACGCGCTGAAGTTCACTTTCGTATCAGGGGCGTGACTCGCTCAACCACCAAAGCGGATTATGTTCTCACGGCGATACCCGAGGACACCTTCCCAGAAATATCCGACTGGCTTTGTGAACAAGGAGACACCCCAATAGCGTATGACGCCCTCAAATCATAAATTCTGCAGCAGTACTCGCTGTCGCAAGCCGCCCGTATAGCAAAGCTTTTTCAGCTCTCGCAACAACCGTTGGGGGACCAAAGGGCTTTGCTTGCCCTCAGGGAAATGACCAGTATCGCTCGCCTTCAACCTGCCGCAGACGGCTCTCCTCGTGAGGTGAACCTACTCCGTGCCCTCTGGATACGCCGTTTACCTGAACCTGTACGCGCTGCCATACCCGATGTCGATAGTTTACCCATAAAGGACTTGATGACCAAAGCCGACGCCCTTATGGACAGCCACTTCAAGACCTCCATCAACGCCTCCACCCCTGACGACGAGGATGCCTATTCAACGTCAACCGAAGCTGACATGAATGCCGTAGGACATACACGCCTACCCCGTGACGTGCCGAAGCGGCGACACAGCCGCCCACCACCCACCAATCGCTCGCGCCCCAACGAACGACTTCTACAGCCACTTACTACCTCCCATCCGCCGCAGTTTTGTTACTACCACTTCAGATTCGGGGCAACCGCGAAGAAATGTGCCAAAGATTGTCAGTGGCCAAAAAACGTGTAAGCAGGCCATCGCTTGTGGCGGTGGCCTCCCATGTTTCTAATCTGTTCTTTTTACAGGATGCAGGAACGGGCGTGCGATTTTTGGTAGACACGGGTGCTTGTCGTTCTCTTTTGCCAAGGAAACTCTTCAAGGCACAACGTAGTCTGTCTACATCTGCCGACGTCCGCTTGGTAGCTGCCAACGGAGCTGCGATACCCACCTACGGTTACGAGAACCTCACATTATCGTTCGGAAACGGTAAATTCAATTGGAAGTTTCTCGTTGCTGACGTCACAATGCCAATCCTCGGTGCGGATTTCCTCTCTCGTTTCCACCTTCTGGTCGATGTCGCCCACCGACGATTGGTCAACGCAGACTCGTACTTGTCGACACCTCTTCAACCCGCCCCCTCTAACCTCGCTCTCCACATCAGCGCACCCACGGATGCCTACGCCCACCTCCTCACGTCATACCCGGAAGTTTTCCGTCCAGAACTTCGCCAAACGCCCACGGTTCCTGCCAAGCACGGTATTTATCACCATATCAAGACGACGGGACCCCCAGTCTTCGCAAAATTCAGACGTCTGGCACCGGAACGATTGGCAGCCGCCAAACAGATGTTCGCCGAAATGGAGAAAATGGGCCTTTGCCAAAAGGACTCCAGCCCATGGTCGTCACCCTTACACATCGTTCTGAAGAAAGACGGCTCCCTCCGTCCGTGCGGGGATTACAGGCGGCTGAACATGCAAACAGAACCGGATCACTACCCCCTCCCAAACATTGCTGATGTAACCTCCTACCTGCACAAAGCGAAGGTTTTCTCTACGCTCGACCTCCTGAAGGGGTATTATCAGGTGCCTATGAACCCAGAAGACATCCCCAAGACCGCCATCACCACTCCGTTTGGCACATACACCTTCAATTACTCCTGTTTTGGCCTTCGTAATGCTGGGGCAACGTTTCAACGTCTCATGGATGGCATCTTAGGGGACCTCCCTTTCTGTGTATGTTATGTGGACGACATACTTGTGTTCTCCTCCTCAAAAGAGGAACACCTCCGTCACCTGCGCATCGTGCTCGACCGCCTGCAACAAAACGGCCTTGTAGTCCGGTACGACAAGTGTACCTTTGGCGTCAACGAAGTGTCGTTCTTAGGGCACCGTATCACTCCTGAAGGAGTCAATCCCCTCCCTGAGAAGGTAGCAGCCGTTCAGAATTTCCCCGCACCCTCGACCGTCAAAGCTCTGCAGGAATTCTTGGGCATGATCAACTATTATCACCGTTTTCTGCCAGCCATTGCCGCCACTCTTGCTCCCCTCTACGCCTCCCTCAAGGGCAAGCCAAAGGACCTGAAGTGGGGTCCCCTTCAAGAAGCAGCCTTCTGCAATGCAAAGAAGGCCCTATCAACTGCTGCGGCTCTCACTTTTCCTATCCCACACGCCCCTCTCCTTCTCTCCACCTATGCCAGCGACGTCGCTATTGGTGCAGTACTCGAGCAGGTGGTCAAAGGCTCGCCCCGCCCATTGGCCTTCTTCAGCAGAAAACTGTCCAAGGCAGAATCGGGTTATTCTACCTTTGATCGAGAATTGCTGGCGGTGCACTTGGCTGTCCGTCACTTTCGCCATTTCTTAGAAGGTACGCCCTTCGTCATTCGCACAGACCACATGCCTCTGGTGCACGCCTTCACTCGACAGTCTGACGCCTGGTCCGCCCGTCAACGCCGACATCTCTCCGCCGTGGCTGAATACAATTGCACCCTCCAATACGTCCCTGGGAAAATGAATCCCGTTGCCGATGCCCTTTCAAGAAACATGTTGGCTGCCGTTCAACTGGGATTGGATTACAACGCCCTGGCTGAAGCCCAACGACAGGATCCAGAGTATCAAGCTTGTAGGACATCCTGCACGTCCCTCCGTTGGGACGATTTTCCCCTTGAAGACTCCAACACCACCCTCCTCTGTGACGTCAGTACTGGTAGACCGCGACCTTGGATTCCTGCTCCCATGCGCCGACAGGTGTTTGATCTCATCCACGGCCTTTCACATCCCTCGTGCCGTTCTACTGCACAGCTGCTGAAGGCAAAGTTCATTTGGCACGGCATTTCTAAGGATGCTAAGGATTGGGTCCGTGCCTGTACTTCTTGCCAAACTTCCAAAGTACATCGACACACGGATTCAGGAGTGGGCACCTTTCCTCAACCTCAGCGTCATTTCGCACACATTCATGTCGACGTTGTAGGCCCCCTACCCACATCACAAGGACATCGTTACCTGTTTACCGTCATCGACCGCTCCACTCGTTGGCCTGAAGCCATTCCCATGGAAACTGCAACGTCAGCCTCATGTACATATGCCTTACTCTCTGGATGGATTTCAAGATTCGGTATCCCTGAGCATATTACTTCTGACAGGGGAACCACTTTCACCTCTCAATTATGGACGTCATTAGCGAATCTCCTGGGCATCACCCTACATCAGACAATGGCCTACAACCCTGCTGCCAATGGAATGGTTGAACGTTTTCATCGCACCCTCAAAGCAGCTTTGATGTCCCGCTGCAAGGATTGCAACTGGTTTACTCAGCTTCCCTGGGTCCTCCTGGGACTAAGGACCACTCCTAAAGACGCCCTCGACGTCTCGGCAGCCGAAATGGTGTATGGCGACCCGTTGGTCGTCCCTGCCGAATTTTTTCCTTCTACAACCTCCTCCGACGATCTCCAGCGCATACGTCACGTCGTGGGAAAATTTACTCCATGCCGCCAGACTTACAAGCCCCCAGCGAAGCATCACATACCAACGGACTTGCACTCTGCAACGCACGTCTTCCTGCGCAACGACACCAGCAAGCCACCACTAACGCCCCCTTACACGGGCCCTTTCCTTGTGATCCGACGCAGTCCGAAAGCATTCCTCTTAAACATTCGGGGCAAAGAGGACTGGGTCTCCATTGATCGTCTAAAACCTGCTTATCTTCTGCCAGATGACCCGCCTACAGTTCGCCTCTCTAGATCAGGGTGCCCTATTTAACATGTACAGTATGTCATTTTTAGGGGGGAAGCCATGTACCAACCGTGTTTCACACAATTGTACATAATTCCTTTTGTATATATTATGCTTGTATCTTCGCTCTTCCCTCGCACTAAAACGAACATGAAAATTCATGTCTGGTTTTTCCTCTGTGATATTGTCTGTCTTGTGAACTTGTTATGTCCTGTTGCCTTGAGGTTTTGTATATAAGGAGAGTGTTCCACATTAATATAACTCAGTCGTTTCCAATCTGCCTTTGAGTTCACACCCTTACTCGGCGCCGTCACAATGGGTTTCCCTTTTATCATCTCCAACGTGAATGGAGTTTTGGTCTTGATAATAACTGATCAAGCTTAATTAGTGGGTAGAGGTGTGAAATAACTTCATTTAGGACTTCAATAATTTACGTTAAATGGTGTAGCGATTTGTTAATCTTAATATTTCCAAGATCATAAGGCTTTATCGTGGTGAGATATCTTGGGTTTGCTGAATTAATTCATGTATAAGCCGTTTAATGTCTATCATTATATCTGTGGTTATTGATTGTAAAGTATGCTGTCTTCAAGGAAAAATTGTAATTTGACAAAGTAAAGTTAGTCTCAATTGCTCCTCTTCAACTATGGCATTGATAATTTCTTTAATCTTTAAAACACTAGTACAACTCGTCCTTTAAAGGTTAGATTCTAATTTTCGATTGAATTTACAATGGATTGTTACCAGCCGGTATAAATTTTGTAGCCTGGTAATATACTGTATACTGATTAATCGACAAAAGTAATCTCGACTTCTCAAGATACATTTATTGCATAACTTTTTGATGATACTTTATTCTTTAACGAATTAAAGTTTTTGCCTAACTGCTTATATTATAAATTAAGAGATATTCAGTGTTTGGCCATAAGCTGAACCTTAATTTTGATGTTACATTTAATTTTCCAATTAATTTGGTAATAAAAGCCTTTTTTAGAAATCTTAGTGCATTGCGTCATGACCATTTGTGATCGAAGGAATTTATTCTAAGTGTAAAAGTTATATTAGGTGTAAAAGTGTTAGGGTAAAATAATTAAATTTATCACAAAGTATGGAATGTTAACTTTAATTGGGCACATTAGTTTAGAGGTTGATCAAGATTTTTTTCTGGGTTCATCACATGTTTTTTTAAAAGTTTAATTTAGCATTATGAAATTACGATTTTCAATTGTTGGATTTCATATTTCAGAATCAAAAGCTTTTATCTCTCTGCCTAGAATAAAGCATTACATTTTAATTTAGTTATATTATTTAACTATCTTCTTAAAATCTTAAAACTATGAATGTTTACTTTGATAGCATTCAAGCTTTAGGTTTTAAAAAATCTCCATATTTTGCTAAGCGGTTAAGTGAAGATTTAGGTATTGTATGCAACTGTTCTCTTAAAATCTGGAACTTTTAAATGTTCCAAACGGTTAAAGAGCATTCAAGCTCTAGCTTTCAAACTATTTCAAACAAACAAAGTTTAAGCGGTTTAGTGAGTTTTAAGGTTGGCTTGCATACATGTATGGATCTTTAAGGCTCGATGGTAAGTGTACCTGAGATGTATGTAAGATTGAAAGTATGATTCGGTGAAATTTTAAATTGTATAGGTATATTTTTGCTATTCTATAAAGTCCACCTTTGCCGGGTGGCTGGTGTCACGAAGGCAAAGGTGGACATCCTGAAAATAACTTAATCTTTTTCTTTACATGGCTTAACTTATGAATATCATAGTCATCTCTGTAGTCACTGATCTGGCAGACTTCAGAATATTATGGTTTTTATTTGCCAATATAATTCTTTTGAATTACAAGTTTTTTTTTTTTTTTTTTTTTGTTACATGGCCAAGAATCAAATGCTTATATTAACTGTGACGAGATTAAGGCACAAATGCTTAGTATCGGTGATTTTCAATGGTTGTCATTAGACTTTAATAAAATTTTAAGATTTTGTTGAATCTTGAGTTTAGACGTAGGTGATGGACTTAACGGCTTTACAAGTGTTGCCTTGGCTGCCAAATCTGCGTGCTTTTAAAGTTTAGTTAATGCAGGCTATTCAGGAGTCCTGCAATTTTTTTTAACATTATTTTCATTATTGCAACTCTATAGTATAATTCAATCTGACAAAAGCTACCTGGAGTTTAGTTCGGCAAAATTTCTTGTCGAAATAAGTCACTGCAATAAAATGTAATACACACACATAGAGAGTTAAAAAAATAAGGCCTTTATTACATACACACTCCATTTTCTGTTTCCCTTTACAGATTTTTCCCTTATAAATTAATTCAAATATCAGATTTTTAAATATAATCACTTCTATATTCCCCATACCTTATATCACCCTTTATGGAGATTGCCATTTTAGCGAAGGCATGGAATATTGGGTCTTTTATATCTTGCTAGTTAACACTATTAGATTGTACTTTAGGTTAGACTATTAATACCACGCCAGGTGAAATATTGGAATTGTTTGGGTGGCAAAGGTATTCTAATAATAGCTAAAGTAGTTTTGAGAAACTGTTGCAAGCTTGTGTAATATTGGTTTCAAACATTACTAAAAAAAAAAAGAAAAAAAAAATTAGCTAAATTTTCATTTTATCTAGTAGTTACAAGAATTCTTTAGAACACCCCAACTGTTGGTACACCTTGCCCTTAAACTGTTCTTTTTTTTCATAAACACTAACTTTCATTTGTAACGAGAGGAACTTAGATGTGTAAAACTTGAAAATTGCATGTGGTAGTGGTTCCCTTTTCAGTTTATTTGCAGTGTGAATAGTGCCGAAATTATTTCAACCTAAATATTTCAAAACCGGCTGAATGTTAGGACTTCAATGATGCAAGGGCAAAGATTCTGGTCTTGAGTATCTGCCAAAAAAGTTCAGCGGCAGTTGTGTCCAAGGCAGCTCGCTTGGATAATCTGTAACTTCGTTTTTGGATTTTTTTTTTTATCTTTTAATTATTAAATTTTACAACAGGATCAATACAATGGCTTCATATATACAATATAGAATAATAATAAATTACATCCTTTACAAATAACAAAGTATGTAAGCCTTATATCCTACAGAGTAACTTATATTTCTTTTTATTCTTTATTTTACAATAGCATTAAGTACATAATCTTTGGTAAAGAGCTTGTCTAATTTATTCACATAAACTTTACTCAATATAAACTTGGTTTTTGACATTTTATTCACTATATCTTTGGATTTGAGACTTGCGGCGTACCTGGTTGAAGGAGAAAGTGCACAAATATTTCACTGGAAAGGACACTGTAATCCTGTAACTACTAGAATATATAGGTTACAAAAATCAAAACAATTTTCAGTTTGATACAAACATTGTAATACCCGTACCACCCAGGTTTAAAGGTTATTGTAAATATATTAGGTTTTGCTCTCAATTAGTTTAAAAACTTATGTAAGCAGTTTAAGACTCACTTATGTAAAAGACACTTATGTAAGCAATTTGAGATCTTATGTAAGCAGTTCTACGACTGTAGGTAGTAGGTTGGCCAGGGCACCAGCCACCCGTTGAAATACTACCATTAGACTCTAGTGTTATGGGGTCCTTTGACTGGCCAGTCAGTACTACATTGGATCCTTCTGTCTGGTTACGGTTCACTATCCCTTTGCCTACACATACACCGACTAGTCTGGCCTATTCTTTACATTCTCCTGTCCTCATACACCTAACGCAGAGATTACCAAACAATTCTTCTTCACCCAAAGGGTTAACTACTACACTAATTGCTCAGTGGCTACTTAACCCTTGGTAAGGGTAGAAGAAACTCTTTAGCTATGGTATGCAGCACTTCTAGGAGACCACTCTAAAATCAAATCATTATTCTCTAGTACTGGATAGTGACATAGCCTCTGCACCATGGTATTTCCCTGGCTTGGATTAAGAGTTCTCTTGCTTGAGGGTACACTCGGGCACAATATTCTATCTAATTTCTCTTCCTCTCTTGTTTTGTAGTTTATATTGGGAATGTTTATTTCACTGTTGTTACTGTTCTTAAAATCTATTTCTTCCTAGTTTTTCTCACTGGGATATTTTCCCTGTTGTGAACCCTGGGCTTTTGGCATTCTAGTTTTCCAACTAGGGTTGTAGCTTAGCAAGTAACAATAATAATGCAAGCAGTTTAAGACACGTATGAAGGCAGTTTAAGATACTTAAGCAAGCAGTTTGAGACTACCTTAGATAAGCAGTTTGGGCAGTTTGGGACCACCTTAGATAAGCAGTTTGAGACCACCTTAGATAAGCGGTTTGGAACCACCTTAGATAAGCAGTTTTAGACCTCCTTAGATAAGCAGTTTGAGACCTCCTTAGATAAGCAGTTAAGACCACTCTTGTGTAAGAATTTTAGGACCCTCGTATGTTAGGTTTGGAGTGTTCTTAACGTTACTTGGGTATGAAGAATTTATGTAACTTTTATACATATGCTATAAACTATAGAAAGTTGCTTTCAATAAAATATTTATACATTTAACAAATGTATAACTGTTAGACTACCATACATATATAAGCCATTATATTCTCATTATCGAATTACAGAAATTTAACTTTAATTTTATACATTTATTTATATAACTTATTATATTATCCTTGTAAACATGCTTTCTAGTGATTTGAGTATAAAATTTGAAAAAATTTCAATAGAATTCAAACTTGTTGAAATAACTAAATAAAATTTGATATGCGTATCGTTAATGCTGTTGAGAACAATGCTTCGAATCTTCAATAACATTGTTAAACTTTCAAATGTCTGGGTGGACACAATATTAATTTTAATAATCAGATTTAGCATATTTCCAACCTTCATAATATATGCTTACGAAATTGACAATATTGTATTAATAAAATTGGAAACTCGCATACACGTTTTCAAGTAGTTAGATATTGTTGCTGTAAATTTTCACGTTCATTTTTCTGATTTTATGAGTTAGTGTACAAAGACTCGAATTGAAGAGTTGATTTTTCTTTAATAAAAGATCCTATATGAATCTTTGATTTCATTTTCAAAATATCTCCCATAGGAATCTTGAAAGATAATAAACTGATTTCTGGTTGATTATGCAATAATAGCCCTGCATACTAGAAAATTTAGCTTTGTGACTAAAGGCTGACGTGAGCTGTATTAAATGTTATTAACTATACTAAATGTTTAGTTTTAAAAAGCAAGCTCAAAGAGCAGTTAAAAGTGTAAGTAGGTTATATCAAAGGTTAGATTCTCTACCGGCGAAGTGTCATGATTTTGTGATATCATTATGGGAAAATTAACAAAATTCAAGAAGTCCACCTTAGTTTTTATTTACTTTTTTGTTTCTAGCCCGGATGGTCTAATTTAAGAATAAGACATTTGTAATTTTCTTAATTATATTTTGGGAAACTAACCATTGATTTTATTTTAAATGTTGATAAAGTTCCTGCAACGGTAGCAGAGGAAAAATATATATAATTACGATGGTCACTCAGATATCGAGATGTAGTCTATGCCATTGGAAAGGTAAGAGCATGTAAGGTTCATCGGTATAATGTGACCTTATTATGGGAAAAGCAGGCTGATATAAGAAATACAGTTTTTTTTTTTTTTTTTATCCCAGATGGTGTAGTTTAAGGAAATAGTGAAATCGAGGGGACCTTTTTTTAAGTGGTCAGCCCCCCCCCCCCCTCCAATGAAGGGAAAGGGTAATGGTTATATTTCTCCAATAGTCTTTGCTGCGCTATTTTTTTTTTTTCTTTTCAACTAAATCTGAGTGATAGACCACAAGTTGCTGAAATTTTTTTTTGCCGTATCCTGTGCTTTTCTGATACTGATAAGGATGTTGCTTTCAGCATCCCCGGATGGACTAAGCAGTATGTGCTGGATATAGTAGAAGAGAGGGCCAGTGTGCATGATAACTATGTTGAGATCCAACGATGACTGCAAAGCAGTACAACGAACGCTCACAGTACAAATCTGACAAGTTTATCGTCGTAGTTGCTTTGCAAGTGAAACTAACAAACCCTAAATCCAACGTACTTTAGACTAACATTCATATGCATTGGCTAATGGCCGCCACCAAGCCAAGAAAGGTTGACAGAAAAGAAGCAGCACTGAAATGGATGCAAGAGGCTTATCAACACATGTCTCAAACGCAATCTACGAGATCTCGTACACAATAACTGAATGACGAACAATGTTTCTTCAAAGTTTTTTATGAACAGCGTTATCAAAAGTGAATAGTCAAAATTGGAAAATCTCCTAAAGAAGTTGAGATACTATAATATGATAATGAAACAATGCTAATGCTAGACAGAGGTTCTTCATTATCACACCAGAGTCTACAGTATTGCAAAAGTGTTGTAAGAATCAGTTTGACTTGGAACCTGACAAAACCAGAGTGTCATGACCTTGAGCTGAGTTCTGGCAAAAAGGAGCATCATGTTATCAAAATGCTCAAGGCAGCCATACAGAAACACTGAAATCCCTTTGCTGCTGATGATGACAAACTACACAATGTGATAACTTATGCCTAGATCCCTAATGTGTATATGCTCATGATCTTGACCGCAGATTTGGCTTATCTAAAGCTGTATGAAGATTGTCAGAGCGAATCGATTTCGTCAGCTTATGTGCCTCAGTAAAGGAGAACAAGATATTTATATCTGCAAACATGAACACCAAAGTAAAACTCAGAGACGAGACTTATTTAGTAAGAGGATTTATTTTGATGATTTATCTTAAGTAAAAGTATTTAGAATAGTACATTATGATTGTTAAAAGTTTATTAAGTGTAAAAGTACAATATTATTAGAAAGGGTGGATATATAGATATATAGAAAATTGTAAAAGAAACTTTCAAGAGATTTATTTGTAATAAGTAAATAGGTAAGATAGTGATAATTAGTGAAGAAGAGAGTTGAATAACTGACGTTACAGTGGCGTCAGGTCACGTGTTGTTGTTAGTGAGGGAGATTGTCGGAAGTGTAGTCAGCTGATTGGATTCATTGTGATTAAACTATATTGGAGGTGAGCGCGCTCTCTTGATTCTCTATTGGTTCGTATGTGTCTAGGGTTGGAATTATTAGTGTTGATAAGCTGACATCTGGAATAGAAGGAAATATAGAGGAGGTAAATATAGTGCAAACTAGAAAATTTATCAAAGCCTTTGATCTAGAGGAGACAAAGGACTTCTATTTATGGGTAGAGTTTCAAGCAGCTGTACTGTGAAATAATTGATAAATTTGTGATTGATGTGAAACACAGACCTTGTAGAATAACGAAAGCGGGTTGTTTCGGGCATAATTTTCGGATTATCGATATTTAGTTTTCTTCTGAAACTAGATTGTTCCCATGATACCCACAAATGATTATTTGCATGCCTTGCCAGATATTTATAGACATATATTATTTGTTTGCCTTTTTTTTTTTTTTTTTTTTTTTTTTTACCCCATTATCAGTAGCGATCGATGACCAAATAGAATTTTAATTACCAAATGGCAGATTATGCAGTGCGAAATAGCTTTGGTGTCATCAGAGATAGTAATTAACCTTACTAACCTATGCTATGATAGGAAGGTGAAGAATTTCCAATTAACCCCCAGCAGCTGATCGCTCGGAACATGTGTTTGCAAGTAGGCGTTATAATTAATTTATCCCTGTAAACGGATTTCCAATAGATTGATGATAATTTTTCCTTTGTTAAGCTGTTGATGGAAAATTGCAAAACCTTCGTGTTTAACGGAAAACTAGTTCTAAAAAGCGCTTAGTCAAGCTTCAGTTATTACAGCTACTTCTGTATGTCATACGAACATATTCAACTGCGTTTTTTTTTTTTCTTTTTTTTCTACGAGGGAGGGGGGGCTTATTGAGAAAGTCATTTAAAATTTTCGGTGATCAGTTTATCCTTGAAGTGTTTTAATTAATTCATTCTACCTTGTTTCGAGTAGGCCTATTGTTTTCTTGTCTGGTTTTCAGCTCCTGGCTTTCTTCTTAACTTGGACAAAATGCTTGCTGTCTATTGAATTCATTATTCAGCTGCATTAATGATATATTCTGGATTTATTGATTGAGTCATATCTTTGCTTGCTTTAGAGATAACTATGAGAATATCTCATGAATGCTCGGGAAAAAAAAAAAAACAGATTCGGGGAAACATCGTGATAACTAGAATTGGAGATCAGAAACTTTAAAAGTGCATTGTTTTGTTCAATCATGATCAGAATGCAGTGGAAGGGTAGTTTTCCGTTTTTTTTTTCTAACTCAGTCTGTAGTTTGATATCTGAAGCCCGTGGATCTAAACTATAAAAAAAAACATGTAAGCTGAAGGAAAGATTTTTCCTATATGCATTTCCAGCTAAAAAAAAAATATGTATATATTTCTTAATGTGCTAATCAAATCTATTTCTCCTTGATAGTGTTGTGTATGTTCCATGAAAATAACACACATCCATTTATTATTTACAAAATTGATAACAATTCAATGTCCATGAATGTGTTATAACACGACTATCCTAAAAATTAACTTTCGATATCACTGTACTTAATCATTTTACGGCACCATAACCAATAGTGTTTATAAGAAATAGATTCATAGACAACTAATACTCATTATCCAAGAGTAAGCCATTTGGACTGTTTGACATTACCGATGCTCTATTAATGCAAATGTCAACTATTAATGTTTAAACAGCAGCGAATTACATTACAAGATATAATCGGTAGAAACTAGTGGATTACACAGGGTATGCAGAATGGGATGTTAAACGAGGTATTGATTATAATAATCTATAAACGTGTGTACGTATAGATACAACTGTAATAAAAAAATAATTAATTTTATTATTATCATTATCATTATCATTATCGTTATCATTATCAATATCATTATCATTATCGTTATCATTATCAATATCATTATCATTATTATTATCATCATTATTGTTAAACAAACCTTATTGTTGATGGATTTAATTTCAAAGAGTAAGAAAATCTTATCAGACCAATTAAATTTGTATTTTCTACAAATTTTTGCGATTTCTGTTTTACCAATTCTTTTGGGACAGTTTTAGATCGGATTTAGAGAAGTTTATGTTGTTTCTTTATATAGAAAGTATTAATATAGCATTTTGATATACAGATATAAACACAGACACGTACACACATGTAATATAAACATAGATAATTACGTGCACATACGCACACACAAAATTGGTTCGCAGGTTCCCATCTTTTAGTAGATGTAAGAAATAAAATCGCCATTGCAAAGTAAGTTCAATCTCGGCCACGAATGGTTTTCTGATTTTTATTATTATTATTGTTATAACTTCGCAATCTACAACCCTAATTGGAAAAGCCGGATGCTATATGCCCAGGGGCTTCAACAGGGAAAATGCCCCAGGGAGGACAGGAAACAAGAAAAATGAAATATTCTAAGAACAGTAACAAGGTCAAAATAAATATCTCCTATATAAACTATAAAAAAAACTTCAACAAAACAAGAGGAAAAAAAATAAGATAGAATAGTGTGCCCAAGTGTACTCTCAAGCAAGAGAACTCTAACTTTATTCAGAATTTAGTCAAAATATCACGTAGCGTCTGTTGATCATTAATGTCTTTCTGTACCTTTGACTATCATTTATCAATAAAGATAAAGTGATGCCAATGTCAAGACTTGTTTGAATAACCAAGGAAAAATAGCTCTGGTTTCATGAAGATAAAAACGCCAAGTTCTTTCAAAACTGATGGGAGCTGACGAAAGCACCAAAATGAATATTAATCAAATTTCGCTTTCAGATAAAATGGCCGTAACCCAAATGAGGCATTGGACAAGCAACTCAGAATAGAGAGAAGTATGTCAATGAAATCGAACCATTTTTAATCTAAATGTAAAAATTTGCAGCCGGCATGACTGACTGTTTCACATTGCTGCTAAATATTCAATTCACATACAGCCTCTTGGGGGCGGTCAAAGGCAAGAACTTCATATTACTCTTCGATATTTTTCTTTAGGTTGTGATATAAGATATACTAAGGTTAAATGACATGGAGATGGAGATGGTTTGGACATGCTCTACGCACTCTCCACGAGAGATTAGTTCATCAAACATTTAACTGGGCTTCACAAGGAAATAAAAGAGTTGGAAGACCCAGGCCTACATGGCTGAGGACTATGAATCGTAATCTCAGAGATGATGAGGGGAGAAGTGTTGAAATAAAGGCACAAGACAGAGACGACTGGCTAATTGTAACAGAGGCCCTTTGCGTCAATAGGCGTAGGAGTAGGAGAAAATGTTGATTATTAACTGCATAGCAAATGTCTGCATCCTGACATAACAAATTTTTCCTTATGCAAGCTGAATGACTCAGGAAATTTAAATCGGATATTATAACAATATGACGTGAAGAGAGACCAATATACATAGTTCAGAATACTTGAATGAGCCTTTTTGGAGAAAATCTATTGATTATTCATTCATCAAACAATTCTAAAAAACCTCAAAAATATTAGATATAACCTGTCAACATTGTAGCACTTCTTTTGGATGTTGAGTTTTCCCTCTTCTCGAAACGGCATCCTCAGAAAGAGCCACATGACCGAGAATACTTGATGGAACATATCATTCAGTTTGCATGCGTCAAACTCCCAGGTCCTCAGTTGTGCCTAAAAGTAATTGGGTTCAATGATGTTACGCCTTTCATCCAATAGCCTCTCGACCACGAAAGAGCCATGAACTTGTATTCCAAGGGTTGAATGAGAAGATCGAAAAATTTCACAGCTAAAAGTCCCATCAATGGGAATGATTAAAATAGCAAAGACACTCGAGTCCATACTTTAATCAAACTATAGTCCCCGCAGAGATTCTAGGCGAAATAAGCCCCACCCCCTGATGATGTCATAGCCAATCATATTGTCTCCTGCGTTAACGGCTTCAAATTTGTAAGGGGGTGTATTGTGAC
>NW_027171961.1:67500-80000 GCF_036898095.1 Palaemon carinicauda
AGATTTCATATAAGTCTTCACTAATGCAGAGAAATGATAATACAAGCGATAAAGAAACATCACAAAATAATATAAATTGAAAACTATACTGCCTTGTAGAAGTCAGTTGACAATACCTTATTTATTATGTATTTAGTTCTTGGCAATATATCCATGAGAGTTATACATAAATTTAAACTTATATTCAAAAATAAATTTGAACTTGTAGTTACTTTTCATTCGACTGATCTAATGTTTAATTCATGTTTCAATGAATCTTTTCACCATAAAAATATAAATCTTATTTCCCCAACCTTCTTCGTCTGAAGGAGAAAGACTGGCGTTGAATGTCAAAGACTTGGCTGCCTCCAAAATGCAGTATAATCTGATTATTTTCTCTTTCGTTTTTGCCTTTTATCTGAAATATCTTCTCATCTTGGAGTCATGAGACGGCCGTGCTTTACATTTTGAAAGATTTCGTGACAGAATGTCTTTCATCATTAACCAGCTAAAAGGACACGTTCCAATGGAAAGCAGAATCATCATAAGTAGCAACCCTCTCAAATAGAATTGAAAGTTTAAAGGTTGCCCATGAATGGCAGAGGCAAGGGACAGTAACATTGCCCTAGCTAGCAGGACAATGACATAAGAGATTGACCATGTATACATATGATCAGTATACAAGCCCCTCTCTATTAAAGTTAGAACTAGGGAGGGCCAGACTATGGCTGCTGATGAATCAGTGGGTAGACTTATACCTCCCCAAAACCCCCATCCTTAGCTCACAAGAATGGTAAGGTTGCAGACACTTCAAGAAACTATCGAGTTTGAGAGGAATCGAACCCCAGTCCGGCGATCATCAGGCATAGACAGTTCCAATAGGGGATAAAAGCTCCTGTGAACATATTATTATATATAAAGTGATGACAAATTCGCCACCCTTAAATGAAGAAACCTTGTTTATGTTCCAACCTCGAAATGCTTCCATTAATTCACGATTCTTCCTAACCTAAATGTTCATTTACTCTTGAGTACTTAATTTCACTATCTAATTTCCATTTTTGATTTTCAAATTCAAAATAGCTTCCCCTTCTATTACTTCAGTCTTTGCTTTCATAACGTACAATTGTTCTTGTACTTTAGATTTACACTTAACTTTCTTGGGAACCATATATTGATTATTACGAAGAATTTTTATACTTTTTAACATTATTTTTCTTATCAAATTAGCTATAGCCAGTTACTTTCATCTTACTTCATATTATTTCACGAAAGCTTTTTTCCAATGGAAAGCCTAAGATACTTTGAGGGTGGTCATGTTATTTCATACAACATTAACATATGAAATTCATTAAAGTTCCATAAGCTTTTGCCATGTATGAATGCTTGGTTTAACATTTCAAAAGAGAGAGAGAGAGAGAGAGAGAGAGAGAGAGAGAGAGAGAGAGAGACATTTAACCATAACTACATTTCTCTCATATCTTGATTGTATTAAACGTCATCTCCATAATAACCATAAAGCTCTTTTCAAGTTATCCTGCATTCGAGGAAGTTGTAAATGGAATAATGCTTGTAGCCCCGAGCAAAAATTCTATGGAAAAAATAGACATGATTGGGAGGAAACTGATCTCTTTTTATAGATATATTTTCTCGAGTCTTGTTTAGATGGCTACACTGTCTGGCCGCTGATTTCCATTTTCTCTGCAATTATCTTCCTTATGATATTCTTTGCTTATCTCATATTCCTTTTCTTGTATCGTACGACTTATGTTCAATAAGCTCATTTGTTTGTTCATACAATCATTATCCTCATATTGAAATATGACATTTCAAATCCCTTACTGATAAATAACGGTGAGATATGCCGACATTTCTGCATCGTCCAGTAGCAATATAAGTCTATTGTTATTTTCAATTGTAAATTTTCGAAAAATTATGCAACACTATTCCAAATGAAATTTAAAAAAGCACAATCTAACTATGTCCTTTTAAAACTCCAAATTTAAAGATTTTTTCAACGACATGAAATTAAAATGGATATGTTTACATCAAACAAATGTGGAAAATACTTCTTTTAATGAACTCGGTTCTTTGAGACCATACTGCGGTTGTCTGGCTCTATGCTAGAAAAATGGCATTTACAATTCAGGTTTCTCAAAGGACTCATTTTGCATATTAATTCTCACAGGCGGAATATCATTTTGCATATTTTTCTCTCATATAGACCGGATTTAATTGTTTTCCCTTACTCTACGAATTCAGTTTTAATTTAGCACTTGCCAGAGAATTTCTGGAATGTCGCAATTAAAACTACTTCATGAATATACAACAACAAAAAGTCTTGTTAATATTATCATTATCGTTATTGTGATTATTATTGCGGTTGTTGTTGTTGTTGTGTTGTTGTTTTGTTATTGTTGTTGTTGTTGTTGTCAGGTTTATTATGTTTGGATTTTAACTTGCACCTGATATTTTTGTGGAAAGTATAAAAACTATATCATTTAGGGAGAATGGTATAAGCAATCAAAAACAACTTCCATTTTCCGGATTCTACAAAATGGCTGCCATTAAAAATGTTTCCTTTAATATCTGAGCTTCTAAATAATCTTGAGCTTTTATTTTGACAATAAACTACTATTTCCAATCCCAAAGAATCCAATGTTCATAGTAACCGATAAGTTGAGACATTTGTTATAGTAATTCCTGCAAAAACTGTAGTTATTAACTTCACAAGAAAAATTAATCATTAAACCATACTAAGTACCAACCGCTAGGAGATACTTAACTGGTGGTTTCATTATTGTATGTTGAACAGTTTAGTGTACCCTATATGTGAGATAGTAGTGGTTATATTATCTTCATCATCATCATCATCATCTCCTACGCCTATTGACATCAAGGGCCTCGGTTAGATTTCACCAGTCGTCTCAATCTTGAGCTTTTAATGGTGCTTTTTTAGGAGGTAGGGGGTAGGGCTGGGCTCTAAACATGAATGACAAACCATAAACTGCTGAAGAAGCTACTTGTTAAGGCCAGGAGTCTATCATCTGGAAGCAGTGCATGCTGTGCCAGTCTGCTGCTGAAAATGAAGAGTTGGTGCCACATCCCCAGATATACTCCAACCAGTATTTGCTAGACATAGAGAGGGCCAGTGTGCATGATGACAACTATGCTGAGGTCCAACGATGACTGTAAAGCTTTGCAAAGAACACACACTGTACAAATCTGGCTGTTCATCATCGTAGTTGCCTTGCAAGTGCAACTAACAAACACGAATCAAATGTGCTCTACCTAGACCAGCATTCATATGCATTAGATACTAGCTGTCATAAAGCCAAGAAACCTTGACAGAAAAGAAGCAACACTGAAATGAATGAATGAGGCTGTCTGTTTAACACAATCTACAAGGTCTCGAATACGCCAACTGAATAAGGAACAATGTTTCTTCAGTCAGAAAGATTATGATGAGCAGAGCTATCAAGCGTGCACAGTTATTGCTGGAAAATCTCTTAAAGAAGCTGTTAAAAGATACAATAATGACACACTGAAACAATGCCAGTGACAGACAGAGGTTCTTCATGGTCACACCAGAAGTCTCACGTGTTGCAAAAGTGTTCAAGAATCGGTTTGACTTGGAACCTGACGGAACCAGAAAGCATCATGACCTTGAGCTAAGTTCTGTCAAAAAGGAGCATCATCTTATCAAAATGGTCAAGGCAACCATACTGAAACATTGAAACCCCTTTGCTGGTGATGGTGAAAAATTGCACAATGTGATCACTCATACCTACATTCCAAATATGTATGTGTTTATGATCTTGATTACAGATGTGACTATTCAAAAGCTGTATGAAGATTATGTGTCAGAGCGAATCAATGAAGATGTCAGCCTCTGGGCCCAAGTAAAAGAGGAGAACAAGATATTCATGTCTGCAAACAAGAAAACCAAAGTAAAACTCCGAGACAAGACTGATCAGTTTAGAGGATTGATTTTGATGATTTATTTTAAGTAAGAGTATTTGGAATAGCACAAAAATGATAGTTGAAACTGTATAAGTGTAGGAGTACAGTATTACTAGAAAGGGTGGATATATAGGTATATAAAGATGGTTGTGAGTAAAACATTAAGAGATTTGTTTGTAATAAGTGAATATGTTATATAGTGATAATTAGTGAAAGAAAAGTGTTGCTTATGTGACGTCACAGTGACGTCATGTCACGTGGTGGTGGTGTTAGTGAAGGAGATTGTCGGAGGGGTAGTCAGCTGATTGGATTCATTGTGATTGAACTATATTAGGGGTTTTCGCTCTCAATTGGTTCGTATGTGTCTAGTGTTTGAATTGTTTGTTGTGTTGATAACCTGACATCTGGAATAGAAGAAAATATAAATAAGGTAAATATAGTGCAAAATAGTAAATTTATCAAAGGCTATTGATCTAGAGGAGACCAAGGACTTCTAATTATGGATAAAATTGCAAGCAACTCCACTGTGAAATAATTGATAAATTCGTAATTGATGTGAAACACATACCTTATATAATAACGATAGTGGGCTGTTTTCGGCAAATTTTTCTGATTATCGATGGTTAGTTTTTATCTGGAACTAGTTAGTTCCCACGATGACACAAATGATTTTGTGCATCCATTGCCAGATATTTGTAGACATTAGTTTACTTTTTTTTTTTTTTTTTTTTTTTTTTTTTTTTTTTTTCAGTAGTGATCGATGAACAAATAAAAGAAACATGTAATCTAAAGAAAAGATTTTTCTTATATGCATTTCCAGCTTGTGAGTTTATCATAAGTAGTCTTTATTTGAAAAGAATAAGGAAACAAAAAATACCTCGTTCATATTGACACGAGTATCCGACATATGTCGAGTTGTCCTAAGTTCAGTTACGTGTAATGGATAGTGTAATGTAATAACTAAGAGTTTCACCGAGTCTATAGTATAATACAGAGTAAATAAGCTTAAAAGTTAGCCAAGGGAGATAGTGGTTGAAAATACACAAAAGCGTTGGTGTTACCTCCAGATATATTGGATTATGAAACTTTTGCTGAAAAAGTTATGTCAGGGAGACACAAAATTCACAGTAGAGAGAGTTAAGTTGTATTTTCGAGGATTTTGGAAATAAAACTTTCCGAAGGAGAGGATAATTCAATAAGTTACGAAGAGATTCTTACACATACTTTTATGTCACCCCTCTTCTCCAAAATAGGAAAGGAGTGTCTTTAGCTTCTGTTAGAATCTATACTGCTTGTCTTTTCCGAGTGATTTTGCTGTTACCTAGTTATGATATCCTTCATCAAATCTGCTATTCTTCTTTTGAAAATTAATATTCTTATTGAAACGTCTTTCATATTCCCACAAATTTTAATATAAAACACGTAACCCTATAAATCGATTGATATATAAAATTAGTTTTGAAATTCTCTCTCTCTCTCTCTCTCTCTCTCTCTCTCTCTCTCTCTCTCTCTCTCTCTCTCTCTCTCTCTCTCTCTGTTCAGACGATACATAAATTACTGCGTTGTTATTCAGTGTGTCACATGGAAAGTTATGCATTATGCTTGTAAGAAAGAAGCAGTCTGAAATTCAAGTTTATTATCCTCCAACAAGACCTGGAAAGATCGAGTCATTCATTTTATCATATCTCTTGGTGAGAATATAATTAATATCATTATGGACCAGAGGCAAATGGAGCAATTTAAACTCTTATGTAATAAGAGACAGTGATACTTATTTCGGAACTTTTTCTCATGGATTTTTGTACTGGAGTGTTTTACAAAATTTAAACATTTGGTAGAGCGATGAAAATGTTGAATACACATTAAACATAAAATTTTGTCTTGAAATCAAAATAATTTTATATAAAGGATGAAAATGAATCATAAGAATTGTGGAACATATATTACTGCAGAAATCCTTCTTCTTCATCTTCTTTGTCTACATCTTTTCCCACTTCTATGTGGGGTCGATGTTTCTGGTCAGTTTTCTCCATCTACCTCTGTCCCACACCTCATCACTGGTTAATCCCTTTGATAGAAGGTCATCCTTGATATAGACCACCCACCTTTCATATATTAGATTCCTAAACAGGAATCAAGTATATGGAAACGATAATGGTGTACTTGGCGTATTATCAATTTCTTGGTAAATATACGGTAGAGATTCTAAAACTTTAAAAAGATACTGCGTTAGTTCCTGACATCATCAAATTAGTAGTTATAAAGATGGGGGGGGGGGGGTTTACCTGGATGACTGGATAGTCTAAAGGTTTTTCTAATTCCAGGAAATTATCATGTGAAACAGTAACACTTACTTAAAAACTGGAATGTTACTCCGAAGGCATTATAATAGAAATTGTAAGATCAAATTAATTTCTAATTAACATAATTTCTTGGTTTTATTTGGCCTGAAGACATTGGCTAATCAATACACACACACACACACACACACACACACACATATATATATATATATATATATATATATATATGTATATATATATATATATATATATATATATATATATATAATGTATGTATGTATGTATGTATGTATGTATATATTCATGTATGTATGTACAGAATATGCATTGCGTGTGTGTGTAAGATTGCATTAGGCTATGTTAAGTAAAGTAACTGTTCCAAATTTAAGTGTTTTCTTCATCTCCATATTCGTCTGCATCTTTATATGAATATTTTTAGGACGTTTCCATTTTTTCAACAGGGGACAAATGTAAAATGCACCCAGCACCAGGTAGTGAGTCTTCGTTAGCTCTGGAAAAACTCAGGCAACGAGAAATTCTTTGATTTCTGGAGTTGGTTTTTTTTCAGGTTTTGATTTATATTTTTCTTTGGTCTTCCTTTTTACATTTTCTATTTCGTACATGTACAAAATAAAATCCCTTCTGATATATTCAAAGGTTATTTTTACCGTGAACCTTCAACAATATCAAAACAACCTCAGGTGTCAAGCGTTCTTTTCTCTGTTGTTTTTTTTTTTCTCGATAAGTTTCAGTGCAGAATTTAAAAGGAAACGGTTATTATTGTTATTATTACTTGCTAAGCTATAACCCTAGTTGGGATAACAGGTTGCTATAAGCCCAAAGTCTCCAACAAACATAATAGCCCAGTGACGAAAAGAAATAAGATATAATGATCATTCAAGATCGGTTATGGCCCCTTAACTTCCCTCCTTAATTGATAAGACTATGGAATTGGTATAATTATCCCTCCTGAAAACTTTAAATCAATCAATCACCCCATTTACATTGGACATCTAGAATACATAAATAGGAAATTAATCTTTCATATACCTTTGTATGAACATTTAGAAGAAAAAATTTGAAATAAGAGTTTCAATGAAAGTACGAATTTTTGCTTGTTACGAGAAAAATATATATTTCACTTCGATGAAATGTAACCATATCATATTTACTCTCAATTCACATATTTTCACTATCTGTCAATGGTTTCCCTGACATAAGATTCACGATTTATGAATGATTGATGTCTAACTTATTAAGAAGAAAGGGACTATTCTCTTTGCACTCTGTCCCCTTTCTGTGCTGTATGAATGACCTGATATCCAAGAAGCACAAAAGAGTTATAATTAAGGGGAATGCCAAAAACGTATTTGTAATAGAAGAGCTACTGGTGGGTCTTGTGTATGGAAGCCTAACCTGAATAATGATGAGGAAATCAAAGAGAATACACATTCAGAAGTAGAATATAAATTAGGCTTTGACTGAGCCAAGATAATATTTTTCGATCGGAGAGACTTATCAGAACAAGATGTTGTTTTCCCTGAATACACCACCGTATCTTATTAATAACTTGATATGGATAGTTCATACATATAGAACAGGCAGACTTTCAGATTGTCTGAGTGGCCATAGGAATATGGCACTCATTCCAGAGCCGTCTCTATCTTGCCAATAACCCAATGTTTCCTGTTGCCAAACCGACCTACAATTTGGTTACCGAGCATTGAGCATGAAGAGAACGGGTATCTTCCCAAAATGGTCAATTGATTTCTGCTTTCTGTAATGTTATGATTCTTATGTTAATCAATGTACAAATGTAAGATTGAACTCCCATTATTACGAGCTCTTTAAATAAAGGGGCAAGATATTATTAATGATAGCTGGGATAAATTATCTAAGAGAACTCATGTGTTATGCAACAATGTATGATACAAGTTACTTGGTGAAGATCAAACACGGAAAAAAATATCCAAAAAGTGGTAAAATAAAAAGAATGGAAACTTTTCTTCTGGCTTGACGTCTCCAATATTCTTTTTCTTTTTTCTCATTTAGATAAACAGAGAAATCCACTTGCCCTCAACAGTGAAATTAGAGTGTGGAGTTTCAAATCCAATTCTAGGGGTGATTACATGTTGTTAGAGAAATGAATAGGGAAACGATTAACTAACAATTACATTTTCAGTTGCTGCATGTTTTACTTCATCTACAGTTATTTACATCGCATTGAATTTAGCTAAATATCTGTAACATTTCACAAACTGTAGCTCTAACCTGAGAAGATGGGGCATATGGCAAAGAGAGTAGCATCATAAAGCAAAATTAGACACCCTTTTTTCTCCAAAGACAGACTACAAGTTTTGCGTATGGTATATTAGAAGTAAATGGTACAAGCCTGTAAGGGTTTGTGCTGTTATTACACCTCAAACGGTGCCCTGTAGACATTAGTTAGTCTTTTCAATTGTCCTTTCGTTCCTTGCCTGCTGCTAAAACTCCCTTCACGTTTCTTTCATTCCATCCTGCTATCTGACCTCTTAGCTTTTCATTTCCTATAGGTCATAAATGGCCTCTATGCTGCCCATTCACTAGCGATTGAATCCGTGAGATTAAATCGAATTCGGCATAGTTAAAGAATATCGTTGTGTGTGAGGGTTTTTTCTCGGGTGTTGATCATAAGATATAATTTCTACAATCGATAGCTCGTTCAGATCTAAACAAGGACAATTACTGAACGATGTAATTTACATCTGCTGGAAATGCTGGTTTGTCGCTGGGTGAGTCAACTTGGCCAGTGTCTAAATCAGAAGCCTCATTATTGTATTCCTTAGAGTGAAACTTCAAAGTGGAAATCTCTGATATCTGAGTGGACTAAACTTTTTGTAGCGAATTTTTTAACTTTACAAGTCATCCTTGTCTTTGCAATGCAGAGTAAAATATATTAGGATAGGAACCCTAAAAACAGGGCTTACAAAGCTCCAATAGAAAAACCTGAAGAAAAGCTTGACGCCAATAAAATGCCTCGTGTGCTTCAAAAGAAACCAAAAAAAAAGGTTGAGGCCTCCAAGAAATCAATTACAGGAACTGATGAGGTGTGTGACCCATCGCTATGGTATTATGAGCTTCTATCCTTTATAAAGGATTCAGAAACATCTCGTCCCTCCTTCTGTGTATAATGTGCAAGAGGTAAGCGAAAGTAATATACATTGCAGTATTAAGTTTAATTAACAGCACCTGTTAATTGAAACTGTGACAATTTATATATTATATTAATAAAACCTAACGTTTTATGCCAATATTAATATGAAATATAATTGTACACAATTTTATCTTAAAATATTTTATATTTAATATTAACACAAAAACCACAGTCATTATAATGTTCGCATTCAAAATATATTTCAAACCATCTCTGATTGCCAGTGTACTACACCGTCACAAATGAAATAGTAAAACATTTCTCGATTTTTCCGCATCTCGAATGTCATGTCCATTTCCATCAGGTAATAATAATGCTTAATAATCATGTACTTTATATTATGACGCTGTATGTAATTGTGTAAGAAACAAAACGTCATTTTCTAATTCCAAATTAATTGGAGCAGAAAATATTCGATAAATGCTAGCAATCTTCCGAATGCAGTCGCAATTACTCGGTGAGCTCAGGGCAATCTACAGTTGAATATTCTTTTCTGTTCATTAAGTTGGTTTTGAACTTAAGATTTTTTAAATGTTTCATTGAAAAAGTTCATCTCCTGTAAACGAAAAAGGAAAAAGGTTCCAACGAGGATTATGGAGGGTAGCATAGGCTATTGGAAGACTCTTTGGTTAATTTTTCTCAAATTTTAGCGTTTTCAATAACTCTCCCATGAAATAATCTTCCATTTGTTCCAAAATTCCACATGATAAATTCATCTTTTGCATTGATGACTGCTGCCATTTCAAAATCCCACATGATAAATTCATCTTTTGCATTGATGACTGCTACCATTTATTTATACCGACATAAAACAGTACAATGAAATTTGACTTTGAATATGTATGCCTTGTCATTTGAGAGCATGTTGCTATTATGTTTGTTTAATCGGGAGGAAAACATTTGTTTACCTTTGTGTTCCCTTGACTGGTTTTTTAAATAATGTGACTTAAGCGCTAAGGAGACATTGCCACACCGAAGTTGATATCTTCATATGATCGTCCTGTTGCTAACTATCGTAGTGTGGCAGAAAGGCTTTCATGAAGAGGTGTGGCCTTCCTCTTGCGCGTGTCTTGCTTCTTTATATAAGGTGTTACTCTAATAACCAATTCATAGTAAGTGTCCATGTCCATGCGCAGATAATTGTTGTACAGGAAAAAAATAACTGTGAAGGTCCTATAGAGAGTAGGGTTTAGAGAGTAGGGTTCCCCTGCTGTATAAGACCAAAAAAGCGGCCCTTAAAAGTAAAGTAAGTAAATCAGGGTTCAGTTTTGTTGCTCTTCTCGAAATAAAATACTCTTACCGTTTAGCAATTTAAAAAGAAATAAGAGTTGCATACACACCCATATATGTATATGTATGTATATATATACATATGTATATATATATATATATATATATATATATATATATATATATATATATATATATATATATATATACATTGCGTGTGTTAACAATGAAAACGTGTTATCTGTGATTTCATGAAATTACTACAACTTTGTGTTAATGTGTAACCACTGTGAGTGTTAGTGATTACATTTAATCACTGAAAATTCCAGTAATTACATGAAATCACTGGAAAATGAGGCACTCTGTTACATAAATTCACTGTTGGTATTTCAGTGAAACTGTATTATTTGTTTTTCAAATTTAAAATTTTAATGTTTTTAAAAGGTCTTGGGGTGTCAGGATATCAATATAGATGTTTTATTTTATTTACATATCATCATAGAAAGATAAGAATCCTTAATGCGTATAATGGATTAAAGTTATCGACATTTAAAGAAAAAAATTAATATTACATTCTGAAATTAGCTCCTACAAAATTATTCAGATATGTTTTATGAATTATTACTAATAACATGGTAAATACAATTGTTTTGATATCGTGTAATTCAGCGCATTGGTGTTTTATAGAAGCAAAATTTATGAATATATCATGCTTGTTAATTATTCTCAAATTTACCTTCAAAAGAATTCCAATAAAAAATATTTTGAATTACTTTGCGTTTTCTTGGGCAACTAAATAGTCAATCATAAAAACTACGAGAGTTTGCTGTTTTCCATGTGGTTCGAGATTGCAGAGTAGTTAAATAGCCAATTGTAGTTACCACTTGAGTCTGCTATTTTCCATGTGCTCTGGGTTTTAACTGAGAAACTATAAAGGCAATCGTAATAAAATTCCAGTCAATTGTTTATCCTGTGATCCAAGCTTGCTGAGTAGCTAAATAGCCAAACGTAATAACCACCGGAGTCTATTGCCTTCCCTGTGTTTCTAATTTGCTGAGTAGCTAAATAGCCAAACTTAATAACTACTGCAGTCTATTGCCTTCCCTGTGTTTCTAGTTTGCTGAGTAGCTAAATAGCCAAACGTAATAACCACGGTATCTATTGCCTTCCCTGTGTTTCTAATTTGCTGAGTAGCTAAATATCCAAACTTAATAACTACCGCAGTCTATTGCCTTCCCTGTGTTTCTAATTTGCTGAGTAGCTAAATAGCCAAACGTAATAACCACGGTATCTATTGCCTTCCCTGTGTTTCTAATTTGCTGAGTAGCTAAATAGCCAAACGTAATAACCACGGTATCTATTGCCTTCCCTGTGTTTCTAATTTGCTGAGTAGCTAAATAGCCAAACTTAATAACCACCGCAGTCTATTGCCTTCCCTGTGTTTCTAATTTGCCGAGTAGCTAAATAGCCAAACGTAATAACCACTGGAGTCTATTACCTTCCCTGTGTTTCTAGTTTGCGAGTAGCTACGTGGCTTATGGTGTCACCGTTCACCCTATTTGAACTCACGAATTTGCATCCTGGAGTAGAATCATTTTACAGACATGAATTGGAATTTTTTGTTTATCAAGATCATTTAACCCAAGTTGTTGTTTTCCATGCATTGATATCAAAGCAGCAGCCGAAGTTGCATACAACGTACTAGAGAGTTCCAGAGATCCATCCACTATGTAAAGCAATAACTATAGGGAATTCAAAGCTGAAATTATTACAGAGTTAAAATCCTATGTGGTAAAATGTAGTTAGTCCATGGAAAACCACGCCACACAAAA
>NW_027171961.1:85000-90000 GCF_036898095.1 Palaemon carinicauda
AGTCTTTTATCTTTAAAGCACATCTCAGTGACACAGTGTTCAGACTAAATTTCCGACCCATTAAAGGTCGATATGATATTGTTCTTGTAAATAATATGCTTCAACACACCAGGGATCCCGTTGCTTCCTAATAAGCTATTGCTGAGCCATGATTGAAAACGAGGTTCTGAACAGCTATGCTCTCATTGCAAATCATAGACTATAGATGGGTTTAGCTACTCAGTCACTATCTGGTTCTTTCAACCTTATCATTCCAATTGCATAACAGGGTTGGCCGCTCGAGTCAACTCTCTCCATCTATTTATTATCCTCTTCATCTTATCAACAGTAAATTAACACAAAATCTTTAATCAATGATTTTAAAAATAAACTATTTTATTTCAAATCAAATTTGAATAAAAATATTGTTATTCAGTCTTGGCCTTTAAAAGTTAATGGAAAAATTAATATTGTGTGGACTCGAAAATTAGGTAAAGGAAAAACGAGCTTTAACAAGAGAGGGATCCAATGTAGTACTATCTTGCTATCACAGTACCAAATAACTCTCTAGCAGTAGTATCTCATCGGGTGCCTCTCCTTGCCCATCATATTACTGATTTATTTAATAAAAAATAAACATATATATATAAAATTCATAAATAGCTGTAATGATAATTAGTACTGAAAGTACCTCAATTTTTAATTATTAACCTTCGTAAGAAATTATGAATTTATCAACAAATCTATAAAATTTGCATAAAATGTTTGAGTCTTCTTAAATGGAGAATATTTTCCGATGAGTAATGGCAGTGATTTCTGTATCGTCCTGGATAACCTGAAGTAAAGAGACTCGGGTTTTCCGAGAGTCCTGGTTCGGGTCAAGCCCTAAGAAATCGACTCCGTTGAGGATCCTTCCTCTTGGGTGTCTTCCGAATCAGGACTACCTCTCGGTTTGGGGTTCCGAGACAGGCAGGATAGAAAGAGAGTATCCTGTCACTGACGTCCCCCGGTTATCCAGCAAAACAGCAACAGGCTTTCTTTGGTCTGGTGTTTATTCTCCTCTCTCTCTCTCTCTCTCTCTCTCTCTCTCTCTCTCTCTCTCTCTCTCTCTCTCTCTTCACCAACTATTTCTTATCTTTTTCCTTCTTCTCTTCCTCTAATAATACATGGACTAGGAGTGTGGGAAACTGGTGATGCTTTTATATTTTTGCATCGGACAAAGACAAGCGTATGTTCATTTATGAGACAACATTAGTCCACTTTTATGAATAAATTTATCATTCACAGATATTAGAGCGTTAAAAGAATCTGAACAAAATTAAATACGTTGTCTGAGTGAGAAAGATGATGTTAAGAGTGAAAATAATTTAAGCATAGTCCTGTAGTCTAATGTTAACAATTTATGCATTTTGGTTACGAATTCAATGAATTTGGCCAGGTACTTATCGTTTAGAAAACGAATATATTAACGTAAAGGAGAGATATTACGGTCACAAAACGTAAAAGATAATTCCAAAGTATAAGATTACGGTCACCTGTATTTTACTGACATATGACTGAGAACAGTATATTATTTTTCGGAGAATTTCCCGATTAAAATTACGGGTATCTTTAACAGAAAACGTAAAAGATTGCACACAGATAGTTACTTTAATGCCCATCTACAACTGAATGGAATCCACTACTGCAAAAATGGATAATTGCAAAAGTGAACTAAGTATCCCGTCTATTATCGGACAAGACTCAAGTTTAAAATATATTTGTTGTAACAAAGTTAGAAGTTAATTTTCTCTCTCTCTCTCTCTCTCTCTCTCTCTCTCTCTCTCTCTCTCTCTCTCTCTCTCTCTCTCAACAAATTATCATGGGGTGAAATAATGTCGATAACTCGTCACAAAATTTCTCAATTTAATTGGAAAATGGTCGTGTGACAGATATCATGAGTAATGAGATTTGATTTAAGGATTTTGTTTCAAGTCTTTTGGGAACTAATTAATTTCTAATCTAATTTAGATCAAATTTAATAAGATTCTTTAATACAAGTAATTCACCAAATAATATAATCTTAGTTTTTTCTATTTCGTAAAAAGTGCAAGTACAATTAAATCATATATTCTTTAATAGTGGTTATTATACCAGACTATATAAAACGCAATTTGCATGTATGTTCATTTGTTCTGTGCGTGATTAACTTGAATATCTCTCTCTCTCTCTCTCTCTCTCTCTCTCTCTCTCTCTCTCTCTCTCTCTCTCTCTCTCTCTCTCTAAGATCATTATATTGACTCCAAGTCCTTTTTATCGTAATTAACAAAGCCAAGTATTCCAGAGTGTTCTCTTCGGCTGCGTAAAATCCATCTTCAAGAAACAAATGCTTCGTTTAATTATACTTTTCTCAAAATATTCATTGTAGTAGACTTAATAAGGAGGAACTACAAAAGAATCAGGCATTTTCACTTTAAAGCGTCATCTCTTATAATCTTTCAAAAAAAAAAAAAAAAAAAAAAACGGTTTCTTTTTTTCCTCTGCGTCCTAGACTCCCTGATCAAACTAATGAACACATTTCAATGTCATCCTAACGCAGGAGCACAAATTTATGGTTGAGCGAAATTGTTTGCTTTATATTCATCTTAGTAATTATTAGTGATGTAATGCGTCTTCATTTGTCTCAGCAAGTAAGCATATATTTCTTATTACCTGAAAGCGAAAGGAGGATTCTTGAACAAGACAAATTGTAAGTTCAAGTTTTATGCCAATCTTTACTACTTTGTTTTACGCCTCACTCTATAGAAATGTATGTATACATAGAATATATTTGATATATGCATAAGTGCTCTTTGCTCCCTCACTTTTCGTTATGTTTTATAAACGATTATAATTAATTTTTTTATTCTTAAATTGTGATTATTCTCTATATTTAGTTGTCACTTTAGGTATAAAGACCTACTTGTAAAGCATTAATATTTGGTTGCATATGTATTTATGTTCTTCAAACAAAATAAATCGCTCATTAGCAAATCATAAACTGAAATTTGACTCTAGAAAAATCAATCTTCTCGTGTGACACTAAATGAGAGAAAGAGGGAGAAAAGTCTACAGGAATGAGAAGGAAAAAGAGGAATTTCGTTGAAATGGAAAAATGTGTAGAGCTAGGCAATAATGGAGCGCTTATTGTGTTAAAAAGACTGGGGATGGTGGAAAGAGTGTAATTTGGTTAACTCGGGAATTTTATGTTTAAGGCTGAGCGAGGGGGGAGGGGGGATGTATAGGGACCCAAAGGAGAAAGCAAAGTTTCTTTCACTGGGAAATGTGTGCGTAGGTCTTCGTGGGGATCATTAATGGGTGGTTGTGCTGAAGATTTAAATTCAATAAAAATTGAAATATAAAAGAGGTCTGGAGTTCCTGGAGTAACGGAAACTTAATATGGATTTCCTGGGGTCACCGAAACTGTAGGAAAGAGACTTTATTTTTCAATACCTGGTTTCCACATCATTCGTATATTATGTATACTTTTGAAGGAGACAATGATTCGGTTGCACACTTAACATGTCACTAGAATTTTTTACTGCAGAATAAAAGTAGGAGATAACGGCAAAATAGATTTAGCTTACACTATAATAAAGGTATGTTAATTCCTATGTTGCACCTCTTTAAAGGTTTAAAGGCCACTCATGAATGGCAGAGGCAAGGGACTGTGACATTGCCCTAGCAGGCAGGACAATGCCAAGCAATGGCTGCTAATGACTAAGCAGGTAGTCCCATAGCCTCCCCCAAACCCAGGAGGTTTAAAACACTAAAGGAACAATCTAGTTTAAGCGGGACTGCATAGAAAGTTGAGCGAATAATGCATTAAAAAGTAAACTAGATAGTTAGATAGCTAGATAGATACATGCATAGATAAAGACATAAAGACACTGTGGTTATATTAATGGATACTATTTATAATTATCTGGTATTTTGTGGAGTCTTTATTATCTTATTCAAGCTTTGATTTGATATCATTGTACATATAATATTATTGAGTTTTAGATGAAACGGACATTAAGCGAAGACAGTAAGCTTTTGCATTTTGATTAAAGCGAATAATAAATGTAAGTTTCTAGGTGGTTCGTACGATTCATCTTATCTTTTTTATATTCAAATGTTAGGAAGATGAAAGATAGTGACACAAAATATAAACGTTTTCTCACATCTATGGATATCGTAGAATAATAAAAGAATTATAAGAAGCGGCAGTCACGTTAAGAAGAAAGGGAGTAAGAATGTGATTTCATTTTTTCATCCCTTTACCGTTAGTTACATGAATAATATTTCAAAAACTTCTATTAAGTTTTTAATATGGAATTCTCATTGTTTTATGTCACTTCAGAGGTATCTTTACATTACAGTAATTCAGAATAAAGAGAGACATAAGATGAATTAATGCTTTGTCTCATTCCAAAACGTGTCCCCATTAACATGGCATTAAGCGCAATCCTTAAAAAGATTCCTTCATTTCCAGCAGAAAGCAATTTCAGTCGCGTCTTAATGGGTCCTATTCTGCCATTCACGCAGTCACTTATTCCATTATTCCTTGGTGAAATCGAATTACCATTGAAGACCCTTGCCATTAATGGGCTGAAATAGAGTTTGTGGAATTAGCCAATGTTATTTGTAATTATAAGTGTCTGTTTTCCATTCCTCTGAGCGATGCACCAATGACTTCGATTATCTTTTCTTATTTTTTACTAAATCCATTATAATTTGTATTTTTGTCGTCTGTGTAAATTGTCATCCATCCAATGGAATAACAAAACCAAATTTTCATTCATAGTATTATTGAAAGCTGATTTAAAATCAAAGTGTCCTTCTTGATGATAATCCTCTCTATGGCAAAAAATATTATATATATATATATATATATATATATATATATATATATATATATATATATATATATATATATATATATATATACACACACATAAATTTTAGTGAGAAAATCTTTCAATATTTTCGTGGACCAGTCTAGAGAAACTGTTCTGACA